>NC_064925.1:55197615-55497615 GCF_023897955.1 Schistocerca gregaria | reverse complement strand
AACATATCCTACTTTTTGAACAGGCTTGAAAGTGTAATGTGTTTTTACAAATTCAGAGATGAGGAGATCATATTGTATGGTGATTTTAACAAAAAAATTTGGTAGCATTTCATGTACAGTGAGTGATGGCATTGACCATCTAGCAACTTTCAGTGTCCAGTCACAGTAAAGGATACAACAAGAATAACATGTAATTCAAGCAGACTCAAACAATGAAAATCCATGATACAATAATGACAATATCATGAAAAGGACAGATTGCTACTCACCATATAGTGAAGATGCTAAGTGGCAGTGAGGCACAACAATAAGACTACTAAACATGTAAGAAGTCATTCCAGCCAGAAGAAGTCATTCTGGAATAAATAACACAGAGTCATGAAAATGCAGCTCTCACACACATGATCACTGTCTCTGGCTGACAACGCCAGATTGTGAGCAATTGTGCATGATGACAGAAGCAATCTGGAAGGTGGGGAGGCAATGAGGGGAGGGATAGCAGAGTAGGAATGAGGGATAGTAAAGTGATACTTGTGGGAGCAAACAGGGATGTGTTGGGGAAGAGGGTAGGCAGCTAGGTGCAATCAGGAAGGAGGTTAGATGACAGCAGGGGTGGGGGGGGGGGGGGGGGCATGGAGAAGGAGAGAAGTAAAAAGACTGTGTGTGTGATTGTGGAATAGAAGGCTGTATAAAGCTGGAGTGGGAACAGTGAAGGGGATAGGAGGGTGAAGAACAATGATTAATAAAGGTTGATGTCAGGAGGGTTACAGCAACATAGGATATATTACAGAGAGAATTCCCACCTGCACCATGCACGATTCAGAAAAGCAGGTATTCTTTCCAGCTGTGAAACAATCATTAAAATAGAGAACATTGTGTTGGCAGCACACTCAGCAACTGGGTGGTCCAACTTTTCCTTGGTCATAGGTTGTCAGTGGCCATTCATGCAGACATGCAGCTTGTTGGTTACCACGCCCACGTAAAACAAAGCACAGCAGTTGCAACTTAGCTTGTAGATGACATGACTGGTTTCACAGGTAGCCCTGCCTTTGAGGTGATAGGTGATGCTTGTGACTGGACTGGAGTAGGTGGTGTGGGAGGATGTATGGGACAGGTCTTGCATCTAAGTCTATTACAGGGATATGAGAAATGAGGAAAAGGGTTGAGAGAAGGGGTTGTGTAAGGACGGACAAGGATATCGTCCTGGGGAGGTTAGTGGGTAGGACATTCCTCATTTCCAAGCATGAAGAGAGGTAGTTGAAACACTGGCAGAGAATGTGATTGAGTTGCTCCAGTCATGGTTGGTACTGAGGCATGAGGTGAATGCTCCTCGGTGGCCAAACACTGGAACTTTGGGAGGTGAAGTGTGGTGGGAGAGATAGGGCACAGGGGATCTGTTTTTGTACAAGGTTAGAAGCGTAATTACAGTCTGTGAAAGCCTCAGTCAGAAACTTGGTACATTTTGACAGCGACTGCTCATCACTGCAGATGTGATGGTCATGGACGGCTACACTGTATGCAAGAAACTTCTTGGTATAGAATAAGTTGCAGCTGTTGAAGTGGAGGAATTACTGGTGCTTGCTAGGTTTGACATGGATGGAGATACTAATGCAGCAATCTTTGAGGTGAAGGTCAACACTGAGGAATATGGCTTGTTGTGATGAGAAGAACCAGGTGAAGAGAATGGGAGAGAAGGTATTGAGGTTCTGAATGAATGTGGACAGGCTGTCCTCACCCTCAATCCATATCAATGATTCTGAGCCAAGTGAGGGGTTTTAGATTCTGATCAGTTAGGAAGATTCCTTTAGATAGCTCATGAACAGGTTGGCACAGTATGGTGCCATGTGGGTGCCCACTGGGATGCCTCAGATTTGTTTGTAGATGATGCCTTCAAAGGAGAATTAATTGTATGTGAGGATGTAGTTGGTCATGGTGACCATGAAGGAGGTTGTAAGTTTGGAATCCTTTGTGCAATGGGATAGGTAGTGTTCAATAGTGGCTAGGCCAGTGGCATTAGGGATGTTAGTGTAAAAGGAGGTGACATCAATAGTGACAAACAAGGCACCATGTGGCAAAGGAACAGGAACTGTGGAGAGCCAGTGGAAGAAATGGTTGGATCATTTTATATAGTATGGTAGGTTATGGATAATGGGCTGAAGGTGCTGGTCAGCGAGAGCAGAGACTCTCTCAGTGGGGACATAGAAACTGGGCCCAGTGGGGCATCCAGTGTGGTTGGGTTTATGGGATCTAGTAAGCATGTAGAAGGTTAGACTACAGGGAGTGATAGGGGTCAGGAAAGAGATAGACTATGGGGAGAGAATCTGGGATGGGCTTAAGGATTTGAGGAGAGAGTGGAGATCCTTCAGGATTTCTGGAATGGGGTCACTGTGGCAAGGTTTGCAGGTGGAAAAATCGGACACCTGGTGCAGTCTTTCCAACAGGTAATCTTCGCAGTTCAAGACAACAATGGTGAGGCCTTTGTCAGTAGGTAGGATAATAAGATTAGGATCAGATTTTTAGGTGACTGATTGTAATTCTTTCTGCAGATGTAAGGTTATCTTCTGTGTTGGAGGATTTGTGGAATAATGGTGAAGAAATGATTGGGGTTAAGAAATTCTGGAATGTTAACAGGGGCTGAGTCAGGTTGGTTTCAACATAGGTCTTAGTTTGAGTCTGATTGGTAGCATTGGTGGCGAAAAAGTGTTTACATTTTAGGAACCAGGAGAAGGAGAGAAGTACTTTAACAAGTCCAGCATGGTTGAATTTCCGAGTGAGGCAAAAGGTAAGGCTTCTGGAGGAAAGGTTCTTGACTATGTTTCACAACTGTTTAGGTTCTGGATTATTTATGGTGGTGGAAGGAAGTTTTTGAGGGTGATGTAAATGTAGTAGGCCTGTGAGGATGGGTTTCTTTCACTATGAGAGGATGTGGAGGAGCTTTGGAGGTTGTTGTATAGGTGATGGATGGTTATAGTCCAAGGTGGGACTTGGAAATGAACAAAATTGATTCAAATGGCTCTAAGCACTATGGGACTTAACATCTGAGGTCATCAGTCCCTTAGACTTAAAACTACTTAAATCTAACTAACCTAAGGAGATCAAACATATCCATCCCCAAGGCAGGATTCGAACCTGTGACCGTAGCAGCTGTGTGGTTCCAGATTGTAGCACCTAGAACCACTTGACCACAGCAGTTGGTGGAAGTGAACAACTTGGAGTGTTTTTTGAGGTGGCATTGTTCATGCTACTCTACTTCCTGGAAGACAAGAGTTTCGAGGTGTGGGATACGATCCAGAAATTTGGGACTATACAGCAGGAGAATTTTATGGATGGAGAGGATGTGCTGCAAGGACTTTTGGACCTGACTGACATGGTTTCGTAGCACTATGTTAAGGAGTTAAGCATTGGTGAAATCTGAACAGATTGAGGTCATTGTGGAAGGGATTTCAGCTGAAGATAAGTAATTTTCTAGTACAGCAATTCGGGGGGCGGGGGGCGGGGGGGGGGGGGGGGGGGAGGGGTTTCCAAGTGTCAAGCAACAATGGATGGTTAGTATGTGGCTGAAGACAAGGAAACTTTTCTGTATTGGCATAGATGGAAGCAGGAAGGATCCATGGGGGAGGATAAAAATGTGTAAAAATATGAAATATCATAGAATTATGTGAAAAAAACAAGCAGCTATATAGATTCAGTATACCTGGATCCAGAATCTCTCCTATTTATTAATGTCCTGAACTGGTCCAGTGGACTCTTTGATTGTCAGGGTATCTTATTATAGCTTAGTTTAGAACAAATAGAAGATGAGTCATCAATTACTTTCATTTGCAGAAGGCAGATCAAAAACCCTAGCAATATCAGCATGTTTAGAAATATACTTCAATCTCAGTCACAGGGTATTATTTACAAGAAAGATAATGTAGATAAGGAAACTTCACTATTCCTTGACACACTTGGTCATCATTTCAATATGGCCTTTTCAGTAAAATAGATCAAAGTGCAATATTCACCAGGAAAACTGATAATGGGTGGATCACAAAGTGTATAAGAATGTCATGTAAGATGAAGAAGTCACCTTATTAGCAAAGTATAAAAACATATGATCCAAATTTCCACAGTTGTTTCAAATTTTACGAGAAGGTTCTTCACAAAGTAAAATCCAAAGCAAAACAACTAGCAAATAAAGTTTACATAAATAATCCTACATAAGTACTCATAATAACAAATGTAAAGCTTTGTGGGATTTTGTCAGAAGAACCTTACAAACTGATATCAAACAGAAAAAACCACAATCTCTTCAATATAATGGCCAATAAGTAACAGACACCAAACATATTTGTGATGCATTCAGTAAACACTTTTCTGGAATTGCTAGCAGTCTTTCAGTTGGTCACTCTCCACTGTTCTTGTTGTGATCTTCAGTCCTGAGACTGGTTTGATGCAGCTCTCCATGCTACTCTATCCCGTGCAAGATTCTTCATCTCCCAGTACCTACTGCAGCCTACATCCTTCTGAATCTGCTTAGTGTATTCATCTCTTGGTCTCCCTCTACGATTTTTACCCTCCATGCTGCCCTCCAATACTAAACTGGTGATCCCTCATTGTCTCAGAACATGTCCTACCAACCAATCCCTTCTTCTAGTCACGTTGTGCCACCCGCTCATCTTCTCCCCATTAGTTATGTGATCTACCCATCTAATCTTCAGCATTCTTCTGTACCACCACATTTTGAAAGCTTGTACTCTCTTCTTGTCTAAACTATTAGTCATCCACATTTCACTTCCATACATGGCTACACTCCATACAAATACTTTCAGAAACGACTTCCTGACATTTAAATCTCTACTTGATGTTAACAAAATTTTCTTCTTCAGAAGCACTTTCCTTGCCATTGCCAGTCTACATATTATATCCTCTCTACTTCAACCATCATCAGTTACTTTGCTCCACAAATGGAAAAACTCCTTTACTACTTTAAGTGTCTCATTTCATAATCTAATTCCACCAGCATCACCCGGTTTAATTCGACTACATTCCATTATCCTCATTTTGCTTTTGTTGATGTTCATCTTACACCATCCTTTCAAGACACTGTCCATTCCATTCAGCTTCTCTTCCAAGTCCTTTGACGTCTCTGACAGAATTACAGTGTCATTGGCGAACCTCAAAGTTTTTACTTCTTCCCCATGGATTTTAATACCTACTCCGAACTTAGCTTTTGTTTCCTTTATTGCTTGCTCAATATATGGATTGAACAGCATCAGGGAGAGGCTACAACCCTGTCTCACCCCCTTCCCAGCCACTGCTTCCCTTTCATACCCCTTGACACTTATAACTGCCATCTACTTTCTGTACAAATTGTAAATAGCCTATCGCTCCCTGTATTTTACCCCTTCCACCTTCAGAATTTGAATGCTAGAAACGTAGGTTTGCCTTTCCTTAATTTTTCTTCTAAGATAAGGCATAGGGTCAGTATTGCCTCAGGTTCCAATATTTCTACGGAATCCAAACTGATCTTCCCCGAGGTCGGCTTCTATCAGTTTTTCCATTCGTCTGTAAAGAATTCGCGTTAGTATTTTGCAGCTGACAGTTTGGTAATTTTCACATCTGTCAACACCTGCTTTCTTTGGGATTGGAATTATTATATTATTGTTGAAGTCTGAGAGTACTTCGCCTGTCTCATACATCTTGCTCACCAGATGGTAGAGTTTTGTCAGAACTGACTCTCCCAAGGCTGGCAGTAGTTCTAAGGGAATGGTGTCTACTCCGGAGGCCTTCTTTCGACTCAAGTCTTTCAGTGCTCTGTCAAACTCTTCACAGAGTATCATATCTCCCATTTCATCTTCATCTACATCCTCTTCCATTTCCATAATATTGCCCTCAAGAACATCGCCCTCATATAGGCCCTCTATATACTCCTTCCACCTGTCTGCTTTCCCTTCTTTGCTTAGAACGGGGTTCCCATCAAAGCTCTTGATATTCATGCAGGTGGTTCTCTTTTCTCCAAAAGTCTCTTTAATTTTCCTGTAGGCAGTATCTGTCTTACCCCTAGTGAGATAAGCCTCTACATCCTTACATTTGTCTTCCAGCCATCCCTGCTTAGCCATTTTGCACTTCCTGTCGATCTCATTTTTGGACGTTTGTATTCCTTTTTGCCTGCTTCATTGACTGCATTTTTATATTTTCTCCTTTCATCAATTAAATTCAATATTTCTTCTGTTACCCAAGGATTTCTAGCAGCCCTTGTCTTTTTGCCTACTTTATCCTCTGCTGCCTTCACTACTTCATCCCTCAGAACTACCCATTCTTTTTCTTCTGTGTTTCTTTCCCCTATTCCTGTCAATTGTTCCCTTATGCTCTCCTTGAAACTCTGTACAACCTCTGGTTCTTTCAGCTTATCCAGATCCCATGTCCTTAAATTCCCAACTTTTTGCTTTCTTCAGTTTTAACCTACAGGTCACAACCAATAGATTGTGGCCAGAGTCCACATCTGCCCCTGGAAATGTCCTACAATTTAAAACCTGGTTCCACAATCTCTGTCTTACCATTGTATAATCTATCTGATACCTTTTAGTATCTCCAGGGTTCTTCCATGTATACAACCTTCTTTCATGGTTCTTGAACCAACTGTTAGCTATGATTAAGTTATGCTCTGCGCAAAATTCTACCAGGCGGCTTGTTCTTTCATTTCTTAGCCCCAATCCATATTCACCTACTATGTTTCCTTCTCTCCCTTTTCCTACTCTCGAATTCCAGTCACCCATGACTATTAAATTTTCGCCTCCCTTCACTACCTGAATAATTTCTTTTATCTCATCATACATTTCATCAATTTCTTTGTGATCTGCAGAGCTAGTTGGCATATAAACTTGTACTACTGTAGTAGGCGTGGGCTTCATATCTATCTTGGCCACAATTATGCATTCACTATGCTGTTTGTAGTAGCTTACCCGTACTCCTATTTTTTATTCATTAATAAACCCACTCTCCACTAACAAAGTATTTCCTTCCAAAGTCTAACTGGTCTGACAAGTCACTTTTTCTAATACCTTCAACTTTAGAGGAGGTTCTCCTAATTATTAGCAATATGAAAATTTCCTCCCATCTGGCCTTGGTTTATCTAGTTATGTAATAAAACAGGTCACTGATTGTTATAACCTTTAATCACAATAATTGCGTGGATATTCACACTCTCTCTTAGAACAATAGCTGATCACATGATTACAATTCAGTCTCTCGTATTCGACTGCCGTGCCGTGACATGCGGCCGGCGCCGTTCGTAGCTAGGTGGCGCTCCCGCGCTCAGCCGATTTGCGGAGCGCCTCTATCACTGTTTGTGCGTACTGTCGTGGCGGCACTGTTAAATGTCGTGGCACTATCACAACACTTTTCCCCCCTTGAAAAAAAAAAAAACACTCACTTCCTTGGAGACATGGACAGCGCGGAGACATCCATGGCCTCTTGTGAGGCCCCAAGGAGATCCCGCGCAGAGACACGAGAGTATGGTCGAAAATGTCGTGTGTGGAACGTGCCTCCTGGATGAGATGATGGGTGAAAACCCCGAGCAGCATCCATAGGTGTCATGGACCTGGGAGTGTGCTCCAGTGAGATGGGTCCCGGAGAAGGCGGCGTCGCGACTGGGGCCAGTTCCGGCGTACTCAGAAGCGGCAGCGACGGCGGCTGCATCAACACGGACGGTAGATCGGCAGCAGCGACAGGATGGGCGTATCTGGTCATAATGGCCAACAACCGTGCCGTCGCCCGTACGGATTTCACAAAGCCGGCGGCCACGAAGAGCCTTGACCACCCCTGGAATCCATTTAGGGCGAGATCCATACCCTCGTGCCCACACGTCGGCGCCCACCGAGTACTTTCCCGCACTAGGGGACACAGTACAAGGCCTGACAGGGCGAAGCAGGTGCAGTAGAGTGCGCGGTTGGCGGCCATGCAAGAGTTCAGCAGGGCTGTGATCACACAGAGGCGTGAAGCGATAAGAACTCAGAAATTGCAGCAGGGCATCATCTGTGGAAAAATCACTAAGGAATTTTTTCATCTGGCATTTGAAAGTGCGGACAAGGCGCTTGACCTCCCCATTCGATTGCGGACAGAAGGGAGGTGCGGTAACATGATGAATCCCTTGTCCAGTACAAAAATCACGGAAGGCCTGCGAAGAGAACTGAGGGCCATTGTCCGTGACGATCGTGGATGGAATACCTTCTAGCGCAAAGACTTTGGACAAAGCCAGCGTCGTCACCGCAGTGGTGGGTGACGGACATCTAACAACAAACGGAAACTTCGAGAAGGCGTCAATCAACAGTAGCCAATAAGTACCGAGTAAGGGGCCAGCAAAGTCGGCGTGCACCCGTTCCCATGGCTGAGCTGGATCAGGCCACGAAGAGGGCATTGTACAAGGTGCCGCCAGTTGTTGAGCACACTGGCCACACGCAGCAACCATATGGGCGATGTCCAAATCAATACCGGGCCAATAAACGTGCCTGCGGGCCAGGGACTTAGTCCGAGAAATACCCCAATGGCCTTCGTGCAACAGTTTGAGAACATCTTTGCGAAGAGAGGCTGGCACCACGACCCATGGAGATGTGCCATCCATGGCCAGAAGAACAACACCATCACGAACAGACAGACAAAGGCGCAAGGCATGGTAGTTGCGAAGGGGATCCGATGCCCGGCCCTTGGTCCTGTCCGGCCAACCTCGTTGAACAAAACCGATCACCCGACGCAGGACCAGGTCCCGCGCAGAAGCCGACGCGACCTGCGAACCGGTAAGTGGAAAGCCCTCGACTGCACGACGTTCTTCCTCATCAATGTGGAAACAGAGGAGTTCATCACGATCGAAAACAGGGTCTGGGCCCATCGGCAATCGCGACAATGCATCAGCGTTGGCGTGCTGGACCGTGGGGCGATAGTGAATCTCATAATGAAAACGAGACAAGTATAAGGCCCAACGTTGCAGGCGGTGAGCTGCCTTATCCGGAAGTGACGCCTATGGGCTGAACAGAGAGACCAGCGGTTTGTGGTCGGTGATGAGGTGAAACTTAGAACCATACAAAAAAACGCTGAACATTTTTAGAGCATAAATGATAGCGAGCGCCTCCTTTTCGATTTGAGAGTAACGTCGTTGCACCTCGTTGAGGGTCTTGGAAGCATAGGCGATGGGTCGTTCCAACCCATCCTCTTACCGATGGGTGAGAACAGCCCCTTGGCCATACTGTGACGCGTCAGTCGCCAGAACCAAGTGCTGACCCGGACGATATGTGGCAAGACAAGGCGCCGACTGCAAATGAGCCTTCATGCAGACAAAAGCCTGCTCACACCCGTCGGACCAACAGAAGGGGACGTTTTTGCGTAACAGCTGATGGAGAGGATAAGCTACCGCCGCTGCAGATGGAATGAATTTGTGATAATAAGCAATCTTGCCTAGAAACACCTGAAGTTCTTTGACTGTAGACGGCTGGGGTAGAGCGTTAATGGCCGCAACGTGCTGACGGAGAGGACGTATACCCTCACGGGACAAGTGGAAACCAAGATACTCAATGGAGAGTTGGAAGAACTGTGACTTGTCCAGATTGCACCTCAACCCAGCCGAATGCAAAACCCGAAACAGTGAACGTAAATTACGAAGGTGCTCCTCAGTGGAGGCTCCCATGACAACAATGTCATCCAGATAGTTTATGCAGCCGGGAACGGAAGCCATGAGCTGTTCCAAAAACCGCTGAAAAATGGCCGGTGCGCTAGCGACGCCAAATGGTAATCGCTGGTACTGATACAACCAACAAGAAGTGTTGATAACGAGAAATTCCTTGGAAGGAACGTCCCACGGCAACTAATGGTACGCCTCCAATAAGTCAAGTTTTGAAAAGAACTGGCCCCCAGCGAGCTTGGTAAACAACTCCTCAGGATGGGGAAGAGGATAAGTGTCAATGAGGCTCTGAGCGTTGACGGTGGCTTTAAAGTCACCACACAATCGCAGACTCCCGTTTGGTTTAGAAACCACCACGATCGGCGATGCCCATTCGCTGGAGGTAACCGGAAGGAGAATCCCTGAAGCTGTTAACCTGTCTAGCTCAGCCTTGACAGGTGCACGCAACGCCACCAGAATAGGGCGTGCCCGGAAAAACTTACGGCGAGCCGTAGGTTTAAGAGTAATGTGGGCTTTAAAATCCTTGGCACAACCCAGACCAGCAGAGAACACGGACGAAAATTCAGAACACAATCCATCCAGCTGTTGATACGGAATATCCTCAGATATGAGGTGCACATCATCATCAATGGAAAACCCGAACAACTGGAAAGCATCATAACCGAACAGGTTTTCAGTGCCCGCATGATCTACCACATAAAACGTGAGGGGCCGAACAACAGACTTGTAGGCAGTGGAATCATCAAACTGGCCCATGATAGGAATTTTCTGTTGATTATAAGTCCTCAGATTTCACGTAACTGGAGACAAAGGAGGGGAGCCCAACGCCAAATACGTGCGAGAATTAATGAGAGTTACTGCAGAGCCAGTGTCCACTTGCATGCGGATGTCTTTATTCAGAACACGAACAGTAACAAAACAACTTATTTGTTTGAGAAAGCACACAGTGAACATCCATGTCCGACGCCTCGTCCTCGTCGACAGGAACTTTATGGGACTGACACACAGAAGCAATGTGGCCTTTTTTCCTACATGAATTACACGTGGCCCAACGTTTTGGACACGCTGCCCTGTTGTGCTGTACGAAACAATGGGGGCAAGAAGGAAGTGCGGAACGAACCGGCTTCTGTGGTTGCTGGTTTCGCTGCGAGCGTTGCGGCCCAACGCGACGTCGTTGACGCGAGTGAACCGCTGCCACATCGTCGGTCTCCTGTGAAACAGGCAAATTGCCCGTGTCGAGAGTTGACTGTACAGCGCCTACATCACACCACGAGTCGATTTGCGCGCCAGCAGCGTGAGACACTTCAAAGGATTGAGCGATGCTTAGAACTTCCGAAAACGACGGGTTTGGCAGTTGGAGGGCCCATTGCCGAACTTCTTTATCAGGAGCAAACCGTAGAATAGCATCCCTAACCACTGAGTCAGCATAAGACTCGTGATGTGTGTCCGTGACAAACTGACATTTCCTACTCAGACCGTGTAGTTCCGCCACCCAAGCCCGGTAAGATTGATGGGGCTGTTTACGACACCGGTAGAACGCCACGCGGGCGGCAACGACGTGGGTGTTTTTTTCGATAATAGGCAGACAATAAGCCACACATTTCTTGGAAGGACAGGGAGGCGGGTTCCCGCAGAGAGGCTAACTGAGATAGCAGCTGATAGACTCGAGGGGAAATCCAAGATAGAAATAACGACTTACACATAGGAGCGTCGACAACGCCGAAAGCCAAGAAGTGTTGCCGCAAACGCTTCTCATAATCCTCCCAGTCTTCAGCGGCCTCGTCGTAAGGAGGGAATGGAGGTGGAGAAGAGGAAGACAGACGATGAGTAAGCGACGTCGAAAACACCTGAATTGCTGCCATCTGCTGTGTTTGTTGTTCAATGAGCGCTTGCATAAGCTGTTCCATGTCTGCCCCGTCACGAACACGCAAATCCACAACGCAGTGAAAATATCCCATCCTCGTCGCCAAAAAGTGTTATAACGTTTAATCACAATAATTGCGTGGATATTCACACTCTCTCTTAGAACAATAGCTGATCACATGATTACAACTCAGTCTCTCGTATTCGACTGCCGTGCCGTGACATGCGGCCGGCGCCGTTCGTAGCTAGATGGCGCTCCCGCGCTCAGCCGATTTGCGGAGCGCCTCTATCGCCGTTTGTGCATACTGTCGTGGCGGCACTGTTAAATGTCGTGGCACTATCACAACACTGATGAAATAGTACACCCACTTTGCAACACAATCAACTACTGTATGGATACAGGTGTTTTCCCTCAATCACTGAAAATCGCCAACATAGTTCCATTATACAAGAAAAAGGACAAACATGAGGTGAACAACTACTGACTTATAAGGCTCCTCCCAGCTGCGTCCAGAAGATCAGAAAAAAATGTGTATACTCGATTAATATCCTTTCTTGAAAATAGCTCCCTACTAACAGTGCAATAGTTCAACTTTTGTAAAAATAAATCTGTCAATTAGACTCTCTTTTCATTTGCTGACCAGATAATACATATGTTTAATGGGAACCACTATGCTTCTGTACTTTTCATTCGTCTGACAAAGGCATTTGATCTAGTCAATCACACCCCACTCCCACATAAACTGGATGCTTATGGTATAAGAGAAATCTATAATGATTGGTTTCAGTAATATCAGTCAAACAGATGGCAGCTGGTAGAAATAATAACAAATAATGGAAGAACAAGGTGTGCAAATATAATACCAATCACCTCAAGAGTCCTACAGGGTTCAACTTTAGGCCCCCTCCTCTTCCTTCTGTTTATTAATGCCCCCACAGAACACCTATCCTCAACAACACCTGTGTTATTCACTGATGACACAAACCTCCTCCCTTGGAACATTTCTCCATGGCAGATGAGACAACATACAAGCCTCCTCTGTTGTAACGTATCTTCACAACAGATGAGAGCTGACTTAGTTGACAGCTATGAAAGTCTCTTACACTGGCTCTATGAAAAAAACCTCTAACTTAATACAGAAATAAAGCTTACATAATATTCTATCAAAGATCCATACAACACATTATGGACCATTGATCAAAGGCAAGAAGTTATCAAACAGGTTAATGACACTAAATTCCTTGGGCTATGGATAGACACAACACTACAGTGGAATGTCCACAGAAATAAACTACTGTGCAAACTGAGTACCCTCTGCGATGCCTTTAGAGATCTCAGTCGAAGGAGTGACATGACTGCTTTTAAAACTGTGTACTTTGTACTAGTAAACTTAGTCATCTCATACTTAGCAAACTGCAAATAGAAAATAGTAATAACACATGAACTAAATGAAAACACCAGAACAATTTTTTCAGATGGAGGAATAATAAAACTTGGAACTCCTCAGTGATTCATTTTTGGGTTATCCTTTTCCTGCTGTCCATAAATGACCTAGACCTCAGCACTGAATCACAAATAAATACCTTGTTTGCAGATGACACCTAGCATCCTTCTTACAGGGACAATTCTAGTACCTCCCTCTGCAGAAGTCAAAAATGCTCCAGAACAAATGGACATGGCCAGCCTATAGAGGGCTCCGCATCTGCGGCGGTTCTTCCATGCAGCGGCTCTCTCGCAGCGAGGGCACCACCACTACACCACATGCAGACCACGGCCAATAGCCACTCCCTCCAGTTTCGTATATAGGGACCCGCTCTGCTATAGTCCAGTCAGTCTGGTACTCACTCTGGATTGTGTCTCTATCTCAGCGGTACTGCGTTCTGGTCATTGCTCGTTGTTGATATTTGCCTGGCTATGGTTCCGAGTGGATTTATTGTTGGTGTTTGGTGTTGTGGTTTCTACAAGCCTCCATTGTTTATCTTTTCCTTGTTGTGTCATAGTCGGTCGTTGTCGAGTGTTGTCGATTGTTGTTGGTCTGTTGTCCGACTCGTCCTTGTCTTTACCCGGTGGTGCGTGCTCCACCGCAGGCGGCTTGCCCGCCTGGCGGCTCTGATCCCGCAGCCCAAGGAGTTCCTGCGGTTGGTTTTGTTTACTACAATTACTCCAACTTGACTACAAGAAAACATAAATAATGTTACAGATGAGTTAAATGACAGGTTTGGAGGAATAAACCAGTAATAAGTACATCCAAAACAACTGCTCTTAGTTTCTATTTAAAAGGGGAAGTGCTCAACACCACTGTGACAAAAAATGCCAATAGAATTACATCCTCATAGAAAACAAAACTTTTAGGCATAGGGCTTCAACATGATTTTAAATGGCACACACACATAACAAAAATGGATATGCCACTCAAGAAAGTATGCTACAGCATTTTTTTCATTGCACACAAAACAAGCTTCCACACTGTTGGAATTGCATACTTTGCCTTATTCTACAGCATTCTAAAGCACAGAATTATATTCTGGGGTAGCAAATATGCTAGTTCAGTCAGATTCTTGACCTAGAAAAGATTATATTAGAAAAGGATAGATTGCTACTTACCATATAGCAGAGATGTTGAGTGTCAGACACCACAACAAAAGACTGTTAAACATTTAAGTTCAGCCAGAAGGCCTTCTCTCTCTCTCTCTCTCTCTCTCTCTCTCTCTCTCTCTCTCTCTCTCTCTCTCTCGGAACAGAAGGCTGTGTAGAGCTGGAGTGAGAACAGGGAAGGGAATAGGTTGGTGAAGGACAATAAATAATAAAGATTGATGCTGGTTGAAGTGAATCTTCGTCCACCAAGAAAAATTTTCAGTTTTGGGAAAAGATAAAAAGTCTGATGAAATCATATCATGTGAAGAAGGTGGTTGTGGCAATAATTCATACCTTAGTTTGTGTAATTTTCTCATGGTGATTGCACATGTGTGCAGGTGGTCATTGTCTTGATGGAAGATGACTTTCTTCCCTGCTAAACCTAGCCTTTTTCCGAACATCTTTTGTTGAAATTTTCCAGGAGGTTAGCATAGTATTCTTCAGTAATTGTTTGCCCAGTGGGGTGATATCTGTAAACAGAATCCCCTTTGCATCCCAGTACACTGATGCCATTACCTTCCCCACTGAATGGATTCTTTTTGCTTTCTTTGGTGGCAGAGAATCACCATGTTTACACTGCTTTGACTGTTGTTTTATCTCTGGAGTATAGTAGTCCACCCAAGTTCATCTGTGGTCACAAACTGGCACAAAAAATCTTGTTCAATTCTCCTAAAAGGGGCCAAACATAGTTCCAATATGTCCATTCTCGTGTGTTTTTGATCCAGGGTCAAGAGTTCCTGCAACCATCTGCAAATATTTTTTTTCATTTCTAATTCTTCAGTTGAAATGATACATACCCTTTTAGATGACATCTGGCAAGTGTGAGCAATTTGACACACTTTTAATCAGCAATCCTCCATGACCATTTTGTGCAATTTGCAATGATTTCTGGAGTAGTGAGACATCATGGCCAACCACTGCGTTAATCATCATCTAAGCTCTCCCGGCCAAATTGAAATTCATTTGTCCACTTGGCAACAGTTGAATATGAAGAAGCAGAGTCCCCCTGTGTATTCTGGAAATCAGCATGAATGCCATTTGCTTTCATACCTTTCTTTATGAGGTACTTAATGCTCGAATCACAATTTTTTCCATCTTCGCAAATAACTATGCGGGGACAACAACAGAGCCACGTTACAACCACAGCTCTCTTCGAAGGGCACTGACATGGCAACAGTCCAATGAATATCATGTGAACAACTAGTACTGACCTCTCCTGGTGATTCTGAGAACTTTTCAAACCAACCTCGTGCACCAAGGATCTCACTGTGGCCTTAGATCACAATCACCCTTCCAACCTTTTACAAAAACCGATCTCCTGTGCCTTTTCTTTCCAGTCACCTAACACCTCCTGAAGTCCCTCCATCTGGCCACAGAGGAGCATTCCCCTTGTGACACAGTACCACCCAGGACTGGAGCAATTGAATTACATTATCCTCCAGGGTTTCAACGACCTCTTATTGTGCCCTGAAATGAGGAATGTCCTGCCCACTATCCTTCCTACTCCTCCCAAGGTGGAATTCAGCCACCCACTGAAGCTACACAATATCTATGTCCATCCTTACACAACCCCTGCTCCCAAACCCTTTCCTCATGGCTCATTTCTCTGTAATAAACATAGTTGCAAGACCAGTCCCATGCAGAATCCCACCACCACCTACTCCAGTTCAGTCACAAGCATCATGTAACCCATCAAAGGCAGGGCTATTGGTGAAAACAGTCACGTAGTCTACAAGCCGAGATGCAACCACTGTGCTCTGTTCCACATGGGTATGACAACCAACAAGCTACCTATCTGCATGAATGGCCACTGACAAACTGTGTCTAAGATGCAGCTGGACCACCCAGTTGCTGAGCATGCTGCCCAAATGTATATTAACATGATACCAGGCAAAAAGACAAACTCTGTATGCAATCAGTAAGGACACAGATGGTTGACATGAGGTAGATGAAAGACTCCACTACTTCCAGTTCCTTTAATAAACCTGTGAGTTGAACCTGTTCTCCTTGATTAATTACCTTGAGTTTTGACTTGCTGTGACAGAGGTACAATCTAAATGATAGGCTAACATCTTCTAACTCGGCTAATAGCTCAACAAGTTCATCTTCACTGCTGGCTAAAAACATAGTGTCATCACCAAATTAAACTTAAACTTTGTGTTCTGCCACACGGCAGGTCTTGTCATGGGGGAAGCCTTGTCAGATAGGTCTACTGCATAAGCATCTAGAGAAGTGATCCCAGTAATGGTTTCCCATTGCCTTTCACTGATGATGATGAAATGATAATGAGGACACCAAATTGGAGGCTGTTAATAGCTCTACAGCAAATTGAGATGCCTTTAGTCCAACCGCCACCAGCATTCCTAATGACATGTTCTGCATAGATGTTGCACATTTGGGAGGGATAGAGCACAACCCTGTCTGACACCTTTTGATATATTGAAGAAATCAGATATGCCAGCGTTTGCCTTCACACTTGTGAGGTGATTATTTTATAGGATTCTGATCAGTGCTGTCACATGTGGTGGGACACCAAGCTCTGCAAGCACTTGCCACAACTTTTCCCTAATGAGACAGTCAAAGACTTTCCTATAGTCAGGGAAGTAGATGAAGACAGAAATGCAGAACTCTCACATTTCTTGATTATCTGTCATATGTTGAGAATCTGTTTACAAGTTCCTTTTATTTCAACAAAACTTGCTTGTTGAGACGAATGGTTCAGTAGTTGGAGCAGTTCCTGGTTGACCCTTTCTGATACACGGAGATGAAGAGTGACTTCGACCAGTCTTCTGGCCACTCCCCAGTTTTCCCTGTACATGTATACATTAAATGCAGCACATCAGCATCTTCCTGTCCCATTTTCTTAATCATCTCACTAGACGTACTGTCTAGACCAAGGGATTCTGTTTCCTCTTCACAACAGCTTGTTCCCTGTCTCTGATAGGGTTGCCATTCTCATAGCCTGCCAGCCAAGTACAAGGATTAAATCCATTGATGATGCTTTTTGAGTTTCTTGAAGAGAACATGTACTTGATGATGATAATAATGTTGTTCTATCTCATCACAGACACCATTAATGAAGTCTGGTCTGTCCTTTCTGCAATTCTGTTGTATGCCTGTGCACACGTTTTTAACGTCTTGATTCTGGGTGGTGTGAATACCAGTTCTTCAGACTGCTTCTCTCCTCAATAAGTTGTAGTGTGGACTGTGATATCCAAGGATTTTTGCACTTTGTGGTCTTTCTGATGTCAGATGTGATGAATAAAGGGCTTCCTTCAGTTGGTCCCATGTTTGTGATGCTGGTGCATCTTTATTAAGACTGATGTGGAGTTTTGGTCTTACAAGCTCACCAAATTCGAAAAGAGCTTCCTTCTTTGTAAGTTTTAGTTGTCTTTCACCCTTCATCTTGGTGGATTTGAGCTTAATCCAAATTTTCATGGTCAAGAGATTGAGATCAGTTATGCAGTCAGCTCCAGGATAGGTCTTAGAGTCTAACACCAAAGTCTTCCAATGTCTTTGAACTAGGATGAAGTCAGTCTGTTTCTAAATCTACCACCAGGTGATACCCAAGTGTACAGTCATCTTGAGTGATGTTGGAACATTGTGTTACAGACAGTCAAGTCTTTACTCACACATAAATCTAGTAAGAACCTTCCTGGTTATTTCTCTCACCTAGACCATAAGGTCCAACCACAGATTGTAAGTGTGTGTCTTGGGTAGTGTTTCCAATTTTAGCATTGAAGTCTTCTTCAATTATTGCCTGTTATTTGTTGGAGGTCTTGCTAAGGATTTGTTCCAGTTGTTCATAGAACTCCTCTATCTCCTCATCCAAAGCTGCAGCAGTAGGAGCACAGATTTATAATGTAAATGTAAATGTATGTTTATTCTGTCCTTTATAAAGTGCATGTATATTTAGAAATCTATGTAACAAAAAGGTTTATGCTTCTTCAGCTAATTTTTGCTATAGCTTGTATCCCATATAACGAACATGATTTTGGAGGTAAATAAATAAATAATTGTAAGAAGACTGTTATACATAAATTGAAGGTATTTTACATTTCTTTCATTTGTTCATATTGGAAGTAGCTGGAGTTGGAGAGGACTAATCAGGGAAACCTTTCATATATTTTTTGTGGCATATTTATGTGTTAATTATTCATTTGCAGATTGGTGAATTACATTTTGAGACAGACATTTTTCATTTCATATGATAAGTTTGACAATGGATGGTAACATGCGTATTGGTGTAGTTTTATAATCAGGTAGTCAAGTCATTTTATAACATAAGTATCTCATTATTTGTATTAAGGCAGGAAAAGCTAGGGACTCCAGAAACAAGAAGTGAGATCTTCCTCCCAATTAAGATGATCATCCTTGATTAATAGAACATTACAAATATAAAGAAGATTCATATACTGTAGATGCTTGCTCTTACACTGTAATGTGTGTCACCTGACAATCCTTCTCCATTCAACATAAAGACATTTTCACATAAGCTGCATTCAGACAAGGCAATAGACTCTTTTCTCAGTGAACCAGTGGTGTAACAGTTCCAAGCTATTCATGTTTATAACATGAATAATAACTTTAGTGACCGTCAGCCTGTTAATATAGTATTAATACAAAATTGCATGAAAGCATATAAATCTCCATGTTCAACTCAAGTGTAGAGTGTGTAAGTGTATGATATTAAGTGTCAAAGTGCCAAAAGTGCTTAGCATTTTGAATAGGTGTGTTTTCAGGTGTTGAAAATGGAACTGTAGTGACAACCAGTACGTTACTATAGCAATAAAACAAAATTGCATAAAAGCAGATAAATCTCCATGTTCAGCTCAAGTGAAGACTGATTCTTGAGGTGTCCTTGTGTGTACATTGCATAGATTTATAGTATGTGAAATATCTCATGGCAAGTAACTATAAGCCTTATGTGTACAATAAGCCTTTCAAAATGTACAAATTCAACAGCTTGAGCACAATGTGTGTGTGTGTGTGTGTGTGTGTGTGTGTGTGTGTGTGTGTGTGTGTGTGTGTGTGTGTGTGTGTGTGCGCGCGCGCGCGCGATTGTACACCTGTCCTTTTTTTCCCCCTAAGGTAAGTCTTTCTGCTCTCGGGATTGCAATGACTCCTTACCCTCTCCCTTAAAACCCTTATCCTTTCGTCTTTCCCTCTCCTTCCCTCTTTCCTGAAGAAGCAACCGCCGGTTGCGAAAGCTAGAAATTCTGTGTGTGTGTTTTATTTATTGTGCCTATCTACCGGCACTTTCCCGCTTGGTAAGTCTTGGAATCTTTGTTTTTAATATATTTTTCCCATGTGGAAGTTTCTTTCTATTTTATTTACATCATCATTAATTTGTGCTTAGTTTTGTGCATGTAATAAATTTCTTAATTTATTTTGGCTATTCCTAGTTAATAACTTTTGTTATTGGGTGAAATCAGTAACTGTTTAGTGACTTAAGTTCTATTGTTGACTTATAAATAAATATAAATTCTGTAATAATTATAAACATTAGGAAGAAGAACTATTAGGATTTATTTGGCTCCATTCAAAAACTTATTAGCAAAGCGGCCCTTAAAATAATTACCAGGTTTGTCAAAAGTATTGTTTGCATAACTATATCTGTTAATTTTCTTATTTAAACAAATAATTCAGCCTAACCTGTTAAAAAGAAGAAATTTTTCAATGTATTTAGTTAATTGAATGAGTTATGTTTTAACTGAAATTTCTGTAAATTAAACATCAAACAATGTATAGTTTCAGTACCTATTATTGTGAGGATAAATAAAGGCCCAAATTTTGGTCCTGAGATCAGTCAGTCGATGGCCGATATTCAGAGGGGAATAATGTACTGTTTCAAGTAACAACAATGCATCAACTTAACACTGGAATTAGTGGAACACAAATAGGTAATGTGTTAAAGCAATGACAGTGTCTGTTCAACTTATTTGAGAAATAGTGTCACACATTCCTTATTGTTCTGCAAGAACTGTGAACTGTGTATTTAGGTATTTACTACTCATACACTAAGCAGATTCAGAATGATGTAGGTTGCAGTAGTTACTTGGAGATAATAACAAATGTTCAACAACAAACTGTTGTAGCAGTATGCTGATGTTCACATGCAAGCTATTAATGAGGCTTATCATTTACCAATAGTTAACTTGTCATATGGGGCAGGAGGGAGTTGTGAACAGTGAAAGTAAAGAACAGTGAAATGCAACTGTGCAACTGTGGGCTACATCATTTACAATAGTCCCTGTTGAACTTCCACCCCCCCCACCCCCCATTTTTCAGCCAATATAACAACGCAGTATGTTGACACCGAGGACTATCAACGAAGAAATAGATCAGGCAATGTCACAAAGGCTCTGGTAAAGTTGTCAGCATATTTTGGACATCTCCTGCTTTCCACTTCAAATGCAGCATTCACAGATGGTGACGCTACAAGGAAGAGACTTTTTGACGTGAAAAGGATGACAGCTATCTCAAGTGGAGATAGTGTTGAAGGTGGTGTGGATGTATATATTTATGGAGCCATCTGAAAGGTGGAGATTGACATCTAGGAAGGTGACTTGAGGATGAGGTGAAGTGGATTTCTGAATAGGTATATTATAATACATACTAACTTGAATAAAACATTCCCTATAAATACCACAACCACTCCCGATTCTTTGCCACAAGGATCATAATCCTGTGGGAGACCCAGGTGCAAGATGTGCCCAATCTACCTATCCAGCACTCCCTGCTCCAATCCAGTCACAGACTTATCACTCCCCATCAGAGACAGGACCACATGTGAAAGTAGCTTCGTCATATACCAACTATAATGTTTCTCCATCCTGGACTTCTTCTCATGAGCAGGTTCAGTCAGTTTCAATAAAAAGCAGCTAATTCATAGATCAGTATATAAATACAATCTCAATTTTGATCTATTTCATTGCCCATATCTGAATGATACTGTCTTTTTTTAAATTAATACGATTATATTTTCTAATAAAAGCTACAGACTGCTCAGCGTAGCTGATGCAACTTTTTCCAACACCTCTCATGAGAACTAAGAACAATTAACAGACATTTAATGTTAACAGGGAAACTATATATCTGAATCATCATGGAGTTAGTTCTATACAACTCTTTGACACACGCAGCAGGCACAACAGCGGGCACTTAATACTATATGGGAGACAATTTCAAGTTGACCATGATGCTCATTCCCTTCAAGAGGGGGAAACAAAACCAGGAACAAATTCTTATAGATACAGTTAAAGATATTAAATAATAGTATATTGTTGTTGGTGTTATGGTCTTCAGTCCTGAGACTAGTTTGATGCAGCTCTCCATTCTATTCCATCCTGTGCAAGCCTCTTCATCTCCCAGTACCTACTGCAACCTACATCCTTCTAAATCTGCTTGGTGTATTCATCTCTTGGTCACCCTCTATGATTTTTACCCTGCACGCTGTCCTCCAATGCTACATTGGTGATCCCTTGATGCCTCAGAACATGTCCTACCAATCGATCCCTTCTTCTAGTCAAGTTGTGCCACAAACTTACCCTCTCCCCAATCCTATTCAATACCTCCTCATTAGTTATGTGATGTACCCAACTTTTCTTCAGCATTCTTCTGTAGCACCACATTTTAAAAGCTTCTATTCTCTTCCTTTCCAAACCAATTATCGTCCATGTTTCACTTCCATACATGGCTACACTCCATACAAATACTTTCAGAAACGACTTCCTGAGACTTAAATCTATACTCGATGTTAACAAATTTCTCATCTTCAGATACGCTTTCCTTGCCATTGCCATTTTATATCCTCTCTACTTCGACGATCATCAGTTATTTTGCACCCCAAATAGCAAAACTCCTTTACTACTTTAAGTATCTCATTTCCTAATCTAATACCCTTAGCATCTCCCGACTTAATTCGACTACATTCCATTATCCTCATTTTGCTTTTGTTGATGTTCATCTTATATCCTCCTTTCAAGATGCTATCCATTCCGTTCAACTGCTCTTCCAAGTTCTTTGCTGTCTCTGACAGAATTACAATGTCATCGGCGAACCTCAAAGTTTTTACTTCTTCTCCATGAATTTTAATACCTACTCCAAATTTTTCTTTTGTTTCCTTTACTGCTTGCTCAATATACAGATTGAATAACATCAGGGAGAGGCTGCAACCCTGTCTCACTCCCTTCCCAACCACTCTTATAACTGCCATTAGGTTTCTGTACAAATTGTAAATCGCCCTTCCTTCCCTGTATTTCACCCCTGCCACCCTCAGAATCTGAAAGAGAGTATTTCAGTCAACATTGTCAAAAGCTTTCTCTAAGTCTACAAATGCTAGAAACGTAGGTTTGCCTTTACTTAATCTAGCTTCCAAGATAAGTCGTAGTGCCAGTATTGCCTCACGTGTTCGAATATTTCTAAGGGAATCCAAACTGATCTTCCCTGAGGTCAGCTTCTACTAGTTTTTCCATTCGTTTGTAAAGAATTTGTGTTAGTATTTTGCAGCCGTGACTTATTAAACTGATAGTTCGGTAATTTTCACATCTGTCTTACCATTATATAATCTATTCCATATTCACCTACTACGTTTCCTTCTCTCCCTTTTCCTACTGACTAATTCCAGTCACCCATGACTATTAAATTTTCATCTGTTTTCACTATATGAATGATTT
This sequence comes from Schistocerca gregaria, assembly GCF_023897955.1. Lineage (NCBI taxonomy): Eukaryota > Metazoa > Arthropoda > Insecta > Orthoptera > Acrididae > Schistocerca > Schistocerca gregaria. The sequence continues at coordinate 55,474,787 of NC_064925.1, read as the reverse complement.
CTTTTATTTCATCATACTTTTCTTCAATTTCTTCATCATCTGCAGAGCTAGTTGGCATATAAACTTTTACTACTGTAGTAGGCGTGGACTTCATGTCTATCTTGGCCACAATAATGTGTTCACTATGCTGTTTGTAGTAGATTACCCGCATTCCTATTTTTTAATTCATTATTAAACCTACTCCTGCATTACCCCTATTTGACTTCGTATTTATAACCCTGTTTTCGCCTGACCAAAAGTCGTGTTCCTCCTGCCACCGAACTTCACTAATTCCCACTATATCTAACTTTAACCTATCCATTTCCCTTTTTAAATTTTCTAATCTACCTGCCCGATTAAGGGATCTGACATTCCATGCTCGGATCCGTAGAACACCAGTTTTCTTTCACCTGATAACGATGTCCTCTTGAGTAGTCCCCGCCTGGAGATCCGAATGGGGGACTATTTTACCTCCGGAATATTTTACCCAAGAGGATGACATCATCATTAACCATACAGTAGAGATGCATGCCCTTGGGAAAAATTACGGCTGTAGTTTCCTCTTGCTTTCAACCGTTCGTAGTACCAGCACAGCAAGGCAGGCTGTTGCCCCTGCAACTACTGAAAAGGCTGCTGCCCCTCTTCAGGAACCACATGTTTGTCTGGCCTCTCAACAGATACCCCTCCGTTGTGGTTGTACCTAAGGTACGGCTATCTGTATCGCAGAGGCACGCAAGCCTCCCCACCAACGGCAAGGTCTGTGGTTCATGGGGGGGGGGGGGGGGGGGGGGTGGTATATTAAAGGCACAAATTACCTGTGATTGCACTAGTAGTAGGAATACGAATGTAAACATGAACAATTTAGTGACATTACACAACTCTGCTGCAATCAGTACACAGACAACCAACCAGCTGTCCACTGGAACGAATGGCCACAATCAAACTGTAAGAACAAAGTTGACCATTCTGTGGAACAGCATGCAGCTAAGCATGACATGCTCAGTTTCAATGGCTGCTTCACAAACCCAACCCATCTGGATCCTTTCCGCTCTTCCTCTACCCACGCCACCAGACAACACTCCCACACCACCCAGACCATCTGCCAAGATGTAATCCCAGTATTGGTACAACATACAGCATTGGTTCGCCACCCCCCCCCCCCCCCCTCCCCTTTCTTTTTTTTCCACTTTAGCTTGAAAAAGGATTTATTCTGAAAGCTAGCAAGATTTCTATCTACTTTGTATTTCCCTGGCAATAAATTAATGCTTAGGGCACTCGGTGAGTCGACTACTTTACTCCTAAAATATATCCATTCTACCACAACTTTCCTCTTTAGTCATCCATCTCTTTGACACATGATCATGTTTTTCTAACATTGAGGTAACTGCGTGTACAGAGGCAGCACATTAGGAAACTATTTTCCATCCTGGCACCTTTAGCTGCCTGAATTCCCACACTCCCCAGTACACAGCAGAATGACACCTCCTTGCCCCACCTTTTTTGGTGGAAAAGCGCATTGTGCATCATCTGAATATATTTTACTGCTGGATATATACTGTCCAGACACATTAATGTGACGAGCAGTCAAAAGACTGAATAACCACCTTTTGCAGCGCAGACCATTGTAAGATGTGCAGGAAGAGTGTCAATGAGGCTCTGGAAGGTACCTACTACAGAGCCATGGCCATCTGGACTAGGTTCTTTTGGTTGAGGATCCCTGGCAAGAATAGCCCGATCTAGGTAGTCCCATGGATTCTTCATGGGGTTTAAATAAGGGAGTTCAGTGGCAGGGGAGTACAGCAAACTCATCCTAGTGCTCTTTGAACCACGCAAGCGCTATTCACACACAAGCAAGCACATCTCATGCGCACACGACCGCCAACTCCAGCATCTCCGACCAGAATGCTGTACCCTAAAGCTATATGTAAGTGTCTTAATTGTGACTGTCTGCAAACTGATGTATCTTCTTTACAGTAAGATGCAATCTATCTTTTCCTACATTGCTGAGTTCCCATTGTTTGGCTTTTGCCGAACTGCATGTAGGGATGGATGTGATCCCCAAGGGCAGATGCACAGTTGTGTTGATCCACTGTGACTTTGAGAATGACAAAATCACCCACAAATTCCACAAAAACATTCCCTAGACCTGAACATTCCCTCCTCTGGCTGACAATTTTCAATTTTCACGGTATGTTTGCTTTCAGACATTTTACGCCATATGCAACAACAGCCATCAGTCCGATGGACCATAAAATGTGATTCATCTACAATATTCACCTGTTGCCACTCAGAGGATATCCAGTTCAGATACTGGTATGCAAATTCCAGCCTTTATTGCTGATGAACAGCAAGCAGCATGTGTGCATTAATCAGGCACCTGCTGTAGAGGCCCGTACACAGCAACCTCGCTGAACAGTCATTGTTGGTAGCCCCTTGGTTCATCTGGGTGGCCAGTTGCTCAACAGTTGCATGTCTATTCGCCTTTACAGATCTCTCCAGCTATTGTTCACCCCTGTTATCTATGCACCATGGTGCACCATAGTTGGCTTGGCACCTGTTTTGGATTTACCATTTTGTCATGCACAGTATACATTTACCATGGTAGCACAGTTTATAAACTTAGCGATTTCAGAATCTGCTTCCATCCTTAGCCAAAAGACAATGATCATGCCTTCCGGATATCATGTAAATTGCTCCATTTCCGCACTGTGACAGCACTTGCAGTCCTCTTGCCGCCTTCCCCATACATGCTTTATATACCCTCCACTGATAGTGCAGACACCTGACAGCCATCAGTGGTTATAGCATGTTGATGCCAAATATAGGCAGGGGTCACATTAATGAGACTGGACGATGTGTATGATAGATAGCCTGAAGGGCATTTAGGAAGCCGGTGCAGGTAAATTGGTATCTTGATCTCATCTAACTCTCTCAAGATCACATACAATTTAGCATCTCACACTGTTAATGTGTTAGGTAGTCATATCTTGAGTGCATATCCTGTAATTAACCCAGAAAAGCCAACGTAATTCCCCTGCTGGAACCCATAAGCATGAACTACAATATACTTGCAGGGCTTGGATAAAATTTTGTAAAATATTTATTTAAAACGTAGACTGGAGTATAATTCTTTTTGTACACTGATCAATATTTAATAATTCTAGGTCTCCTCCTTAATTAGGGCAGTGAACAACTCCAAACTTGATGAAAAACAGAAATATAGTCTGCATTACGGACCACTAGGTCCTGCTTCATTGTTGTTTGTTGTTGTTGTCTTCAGTCTTGAGACTGGTTTGATGCAGCTCTCCATGCTACTCTATCATGTGCAAGCTTCTTCATCTCCCAGTACCTACTGCAACCTACATCCTTCGAAATCTGCTTAGTGTATTCATCTCTTGGTCTCCCTCTAAGATTTTTACCCTCCACGCTGCCCTCCAATGCTAAATTTGTGATCCCTTGATGCCTCAAAACGTGTCCTAACAACCGATCCCTTCTTCTAGTCAAGTTGTGCCACAAACTTCTCTTCTCCCCAATCCTATTCAGTACCTCCTCATTAGTTATGTGATCTATCCACCTTATCTTCAGCATTCTTCTATAGCACCACATTTCGAAAGCTTCTATTCTCTTCTTGTCCAAACTAGTTATCATCCATGTATCACTTCCATACATGGCTACACTCCAAACAAATACTTTCTGAAACGACTTCCTGATACATAAATCTATATTCGATGTTAACAAATTTCTCTTCTTCAGAAACACTTTCCTTGCCATTGCCAGTCTACATTTTATATCCTCTCTACTTCGACCATCATCAGTTATTTTGCTCCCCAAATAGCAAAACTCCTTTACTACATTAAGCGTCTCATTTCCTAATCTAATTCCCTCAGCATCACCCGATTTAATTTGACTACATTCCATTACCCTCGTTTAGCTTTTGTTGATGTTCATCTTATATCCTCCTTTCAAGACACTGTCCATTCCGTTAAACTGCTCTTCCAAGTCCTTTGCCGTCTCTGACAGAATTACAATGTCATCGGCGAACCTCAAAGTTTTTACTTCTTCTCCATGAATTTTAATACCTACTCCAAATTTTTCTTTTGTTTCCTTTACTGCTTGCTCAATATACAGATTGAATAACATCAGGGAGAGGCTGCAACCCTGTCTCACTCCCTTCCCAACCACTGCTTCCCTTCCATGCCCCTCGACTCTTATGACTGCCATCTGGTTACTGTACAAATTGTTAATAGCCTTTCGCTCCCTGTATTTTACCCCTGCCACCTTTAGAATTTGAAAGAGAGTATTCCGGTCAACATTGTCAAAAGCTTTCTCTAAGTCTACAAATGCTAGAAACGTAGGTTTGCCTTTTCTTAATCTTTCTTCTGAGATAAGTCGTAAGGTCAGTATTGCCTCACATGTTCCAACATTTCTACGGAATCCAAACTGATCCTCCCCGATGGTCCGCATCTACCAGTTTTTCCATCCGTCTGTAAAGAATTTGCGTTAGTATTTTGCAGCTGTGACATATTAAACTGATAGTTCGGTAATTTTCACATCTGTGAACACCTGCTTTCTTTGGGATTGGAATTATTATATTCTTCTTGAAGTCTGAAGGTATTTCACTTGTCTCACCACTTGTCTCGCCAGCTGGTAGAGTTTTGTCATTACTGGCTCTCCCAAGGCCGTCAGTAGTTCTAATGGAATGTTGTCTACTCCGGGGGCCTTGTTTCGACTCAGGTCTTTCAGTGCTCTGTCAAACTCTTCACGCAATATCTTATCTCCCATTTCGTCTTCATCTACATCCTCTTCCATTTCCATAATATTGTCCTCAAGTACATCGCCCTTGTATAAACCTTCTATATACTCCTTCCACCATTCTGCCTTCACTTCTTTGATTAGAACTGGGTTGCCATCTAAGCTCTTGATATTCATACACGTAGTTCTCTTCCCTCCAAAGGTCTCTTTAATTTTCCTGTAGGCAATATCTATCTTACCCCTAGTGAGATAAGCCTCTACATCCTTACACTTCTCCTCTAGCCATCCCTGCTTAGCCATTTTGCACTTCCTGTCGATCTCATTTTTGAGACGTTTGTATTCCTTTTTGCCTGCTTCATTGACTGCATTTTTATATTTTCTCCTTTCATCAATTAAATTCAATATTTCTTCTGTTACCCAAGGATTTCTAGCAGCCCTTGTCTTTTTGCCTACTTTATCCTCTGCTGCCTTCACTACTTCATCCCTCAGAACTACCCATTCTTTTTCTTCTGTGTTTCTTTCCCCTATTCCTGTCAATTGTTCCCTTATGCTCTCCTTGAAACTCTGTACAACCTCTGGTTCTTTCAGCTTATCCAGATCCCATGTCCTTAAATTCCCAACTTTTTGCTTTCTTCAGTTTTAACCTACAGGTCACAACCAATAGATTGTGGCCAGAGTCCACATCTGCCCCTGGAAATGTCCTACAATTTAAAACCTGATTCCTAAATCTCTGTCTTACCATTATATAATCTATCTGATACCTTTTAGTATCTCCAGGATTCTTCCATGTATACAACATTCTTTTATGATTCTTGAACTATTTGATTTTGTGTTTACAACCCTGTAGTCACCTGACCAGAGGTCTTGTTCCTGCTGCCACCGAACTTCACTAATTCCCACTATATCTAACTTTAACCTATCCATTTCCCTTTTTAAATTTTCTAACCTACCTGCCCAATTAAGGGATCTGACATTCCATGCTCCGATCCGTAGAACGCCAGTTTTCTTTCTCCTGATAACAACGTCCTCCTGAGTAGTCCCCGCCCGGAGATCCGAATGGGGCACTATTTTACCTCCGGAATATTTTACCTAAGAGGACGCCATCATCATTTTATCATACAGTAAAGCTGCATGCCCTCGGGAAAAATTACGGCTGTAGTTTCCCCTTGCTTTCAGCCGTTCGCAGTACCAGCACAGCAAGGCCGTTTTGGTTAATGTTGCAAGGCCAGATCAGTCAATCATCAAGACTGTTGCCCCTGCAACTACTGAAAAGGCTGCTGCCCCTCTTCAGGAACCACATGTTTGTCTGGCCTCTCAACAGATACCCCTCCGTTGTGGTATGTCCATCTGTATCGCTGAGGCACGCAAGCCTCCCACCAACGGCAAGGTCCATGGTTCATGGGGGGGTCCTGCTTCATGTGAATCCTAAACAGTGCCATTGCACACTGTCTGTATCTCGACAGCCACTCCATTAAAGGATGAGCAACAGTATTAAATACTGGTGAATGTGGGGTTGAGAATAAGTGGGATGAATGTCACGTCATGTGGATCTGTGGTGCATGATGATTAAGTGACTTACTAGCCTCAACACAAAGGCTAAGGATCAAACTAGCCTAGTATTTCCCTTGCCAGCGTAATACTTTTATGTTAAACAGTATCAATGATTTTAAGAAATGACAGCCTAGCTGAACCCTAGACTGTGCATCTAAAACAATTGTACGTGGGATTTAACAAAAGCATTGTAAAACAAGAGCAGACATAATCAGTCTGCTCCCCTTGATCTACACTTTTAGGTCCTTTTTCTTCAGGTGCAGTTAACTGCATCAGTTTCTCATGAAACATGAGACCCGGCTGTCTCACTGAACTTCGAAAACTGAAAACAATGTAGGTTAACGGATGACAGGAATGATTAAAATGCCATAAACAAACACTGAAACGTATGCTATCTGTCCACTTACCAACTGTTCTACTATTTGTTGCAGCTAATGACTGGTCATTTCAAGATCGGAGGAAAAGCAGAATACTGCAAAGTCATCTGCAAATAACAAACATTGAATGGGAAACTTAACTGTTGATTGCTATAGTACACAATCATGCTTGAAACTGATCCCTGAGGGACACTATTCTCCTGCTCGAATAGCTCTGAAAGAGCATCAACAATTCAGAATTTAAAAATTATTTGGAAAGAGAGGACCACATGAATATGGGTAATTTCCCTCAGAATCACCATGTGTGTAGCTGTCCAAGAATGTTATGCTTCCAAACAGAGTAATAGGAGTTCTCGGAATCGAAGAATATGGTCTACGAGTTGTTGTCTGCGTACAAAATAGTTTTATATTCTTGCTTCCAGTGGGGTAAAGTAGCGTGGGTTGAACAATATCTTTTAAACCTACTCTAGAAGCAACTAGCTACACTCATGTTCATAAATTAAGGAATAATGCTGATACATGGTGAAACAATGCTCTTGTGGGTTTAAATCACCTCTGGATATGACCATGCGGTGCATTTGACCTGCGGTCCATCACACGGTAGTGCTGGCAGCAGTCCACATATGCAGAGGTGTGTTGGTAAATGTCAGAGTACAGTCCAGCGAGTAAGTGTGCAGACGTTTTCAGATGTGCTAATGGTGACTGTGTGATGAAAATGCCTCAATGAACACATACTGATGATGTTACGAGGGGTAGAATACTAGGCCGACTAGAGGCTGGTCAAACACAGCAGGTCGTAGCACGGGCCCTCCGTGTGAATCTCAAGATTATGTCAATGATTCCAGCAGACAGGAAATATGTCCAGGCATACAGTACAGGATGTCTACAGTGGACAACACCACAAGAAGACCAATACCTCGCCATCAGTGCCCGCAGACGGCCACAGAGTACTGCAGGTAGCCTTGCTTGGGACCTTAATGCAGCCACTGGAACAGCTGTCTCCATACACACACACACACAGATTACAGGCGACTGAACAGACATGGTTTATTCGCCCGGAGACCTGCAAGGTGCATTCCACTGACCCCTGGTCACAGGAGAGCCCATAAAGCCTGGTGTCAAGAACACAGTACATGGTCAATGGAACAGTGGTCCCAGGTTATGTTCACGGACAGCCACCCCACTCCATTAGTGCCCAATGGTGACAAGAAGCTGGAATCTGGTTTTCAGTGGCAGTGATCTAACTGCAGTTTACTGCCCTTGCTTGCCCGATGTCTCCAGGGGTAGATTGCCCTTCCTTTTACCGTTCACCAACCTAACCCAACCCTCTTTACTCCCCAGGAAGGAGCTGTTAGTTCTGAAATCTAGGAAATCCCACACTTTTAATTTTATATTTATCTATCAGTTACTACTCATTTTGCCTCCTACATTAAGCACTGACCAACAATACTGTCTCATAATTTACCTGTTTTCTTGATTGAATTTACCCTTGAAGTTTAGTATAGAGAGTGTGATTTCAGTAATCTAATTCTGTAAAACCACTGTAAAGTGCATAATGGAACATACCTCCCATTATGCCACATATTAGTGTGCCTTGTGTGCTCCTACTGCATTCATGTAATGGGCCTGACAAGAATGACTGCTTAAATGCCTCTACATGCTGTGTAATTAGTTCAATCTTGTCTTCATAGCACATAAGGGAGTAATACACAAGGGACCACAGTATATTCCTTACTTAATAATGGTTCTTGAAGCTTTGTAAGTAGGTTATTGCGGGATACTTTGTGTGTCCTTCAAGCGTAACACAGGTCACATTTTCTGTGATTTTCTCCCACGGGTCAAACATACTTGTAACTGTGTTTCTCCAAGTTTTCCTGGTAGAGCAAATATTGCATATTCTTGTTCCAATATTTCAGCTGACAACCTTACAGCCATTCTCATTAGTGAGACACTTGCAAGAACGGCTGTACGTTTGTCAACTGAAATATCAGAACAAGAATTAATAATATCCAAGGCACACACCTAAAAGATGATAGATATCTTAGGTCTTTTTGTGCTACCCTTCTTTGCACCCCCCCCCCTGCCCCCCCCCCCCCCCACACACACACACGAGCAACAATAGTCTACACTGGGACACAAATGCTTCACAAGCAGTTTCCTATGTAGACTAATTGCTTGTTCCCAGTATCCTTCTGAGTCGAACTCTGCCAACTGAGCCTGTGAGAGTATTCCATTTCATAATGTAGCACACAGGTGGTGTGAGAGTTGACCGATTCTAATAGTCACTGATATTCCAGCGTCTCTTCAGATGGTTTCTCATTTAAATAATTCCATTACCTGCAAAAAGTCTGAGGTTACTATTAACATTGTTTGCGTAACACACTTCTCTAGGACATGCCATAAGTTATTCCTACATTTGTCAATGCTTTACTGTCTAAGATAACATGTTATATCCTAGTTACCAAGAAATCCTGTCAAGTCACAAATTTTGTTTGATGCCACCTACGACCTTACTGCCATTCAGAAAAGGCAGATTGGAAATAGGTAAAATGATTTTTGGAAATAAATTACACACGTACCTGATTGCTTTGATCAACTGCTATCAGCATATCACCATCTGAAATTCAGATTGGAGTTATGTACCCTCAAAAGTATTCAGTGAACTCCTATATAACAAGATTGAAAATCTCCACAAATTCAAAATAAAATTAAAAATATAAATCCACTGCTATATGTTTTCTGATTACCTAAATAAACAAGTACTGAAAATACCTGTTAGTGCTTGCCAAGTAGCACAGTATTGTATACAGGTCCTTGTCACATTTTGAAAGATATCAGTTTAGTGAAGCATACATTCAGCTATAAATGGATGAGAAATAGAAGCTTTTTAACCTTACATACAAGCAAGAGCTTTTTTAAGACTAGTAGATTTCCTTTTAATTTAATAGGTTATGCAGATGCACAAATACAAATACACAGTACAGAGGTAGCTTATTGTTAATGACATGTACAGATTAAGTTTCTTTGATGTGCTTGTCTTTTGTCAGTGTATACCTCGACTTGCTCCACAGCCCTGAAGGTTCTCCTCCTACTTGATGGGATCTACAGAACCCTACTTGATGGGATCTACAGAACATGATAAATGATAGTAGTGTACACATTTTACACTATTTAGGGACATTTACATTTGACTGCACAGAAACCTGCTTGAAATTAAATGCAAACTTTCCCTCAATGTACTCAGGAACTAAGAACATCACAATATGATCAGAACGAATAGCACACACTATTAAAAAACACAAGAGTATCTGCACCATTTGATTTTTAAGATCATAGAGCAGAAAAATGTACACAATGTTATCCAGATTCAGACAAAAATGGCCAACATCCAGACATACAGCAATCAGGTAGCAATTGGCACCTAATAGTCCTGGTTTTACTTTCTGTGTGCAACATCGGAATTGTCATTGTGTGATCAGCAAAGGCTCCTTACATGCCAATTCAGGAATGAATCTGAATGCTGCTGCCATTCAGGCTCATGGGAAGCATGTGAACCTTCATCACACCATTAGCACTAACACTTCCTATGTATTGGCCTACACTTCAGCAGAATGCTTCAGCCATCCATAGATACAATGACATGAATACAAGGCATGTTCAGAAAGCAAGTGTATTGTGATCATCACAGACTGACCAGGGCGAGCACTGCAGGAATACAGCAGTACGTAAACTCACAGTGTCAAGTTACGTGAAAGATGCTGATAAGAAATCTGCCATGTGCGAGCCACGTGCTGTGATCTGCTTCCTTCTTGTGGAACCCGCATCTGACCCTCCTGATTTAGGTTCCTGCGATTTCCCTAAACCGCTTCAGGCAAATGGTGGGATGGTTCTGTCGAAAGGGCACAGCTTACTTCCTTCCCCAATCCAATGTTACCAATGACCTTGCTGTTTGGTCCCCTACCCCTGAATCAACCAACCTACTTGTGGAAGGTCTAACACCTGCCAAAATTTATTAGCGAATCACACAATGGTTTACAGCAAAGGCATTATGAACACGAGTATGTTTAAGTGATGTAGGAAGTTTAGTGGAGGGAGAACATATGTTCATGATGAACAGAGGAGTGGAAGATTTTCCATTTTGGCTGATGAGTTGGTGCAAAAATTGCGGAAAGTGTTTGTGAAGACAGTCGATTGACAGTGGATGACATTTCTACAATGTTCCCATAACTCTCTTTCATGAGGCACTCACAGAAATGCCGGGATATTGGAAACTCAGAAACTGTGTGGATGTTGGGTCCCAAAACAGCTGACACAGTTTCTTGAGCAACTTGAATTGAAAGGTAAGGATTTTTTTACCTCTACTGTGACTGGAGATGAAATGTGGGTGGTTCATCACACACCTGAGACAAAAAGACGGTCATCACAGTGGTAGCACACAAATACCCCATCTGCCAAAAAATTCAAAATTACAGTTTTGATCAAAGAAATTATTGCCCCAGGGATTAAAAATTCATCATTTTGGTCGAATTTCTGCCTCAGGGGGAAACCATCATGTTCAACGAAATTGTGAGACCCTGAAAAACTCAAAAGCAGCATTTAAAACAAAAGGAGGGGAATGGTGAAGAGAGAAGTGTATTTGTTGCATAACAACGCCTGTCATCACATAGCTGTAATGACCAAGGCACTCTTGGACTCATCTGGAAGGGATGTTTTGAACCACCTGACTTGGCACCTTTACGTCTTTTCAGCTCCCTGAAGAAACACATACATGGAACTGAATTGTCAACTGACAAGCAGGTGCATAAAGAGGTTCTGAAGTATGGGAAGAAGCTGTGGGAGAGTTCTTTAAGGAGGGACTTGTGCCTTAGCTCACCAAATGCACTGAACAGGGAAAAATAGTCACCAAGTGTTTCAAGGATATCATGTATTTTTTTTCCTAATACACTTTATTTTTTAAAAAAATAATCTAGTACACTTACTTTCTGAAACTGCCTCATAGTTAGCTGCAGAAAATGTTCTGGCATGTCTACGCTGTTCTCTAACGTAGTTCGATGCTCAGGAAAACAAATCATTCTTCAGCAAGTTAGATACAATTGTTTTGGACTCGCTGTTTCTTTGCTCTGTGTGTGTGTGTGTGGGGGGGGGGGGGGTTCCTGTTCATCCACATCACAGTATTTTGAGTTATTGCTCTTTACTACCCTCGGTCAATGGCCCATACATATGTATTTCTCTCTAATTTAAACTGACTGAATAGAATATTTGGCAGTCCCTTAAAAGAACACATTGGTTGCTTTGGAGCATTGTAGATGGCATAGAACTGAGACTAAGTGGCCATGTGACTCTCAATTGCTAATTTAAGTCACGCCAGTGAAATGGTGTGTATGTGACAGTTGGTTGTATGGAATCAGTGCAGGAAGATGTGTTACAAGGAAATGGCAGGAAAAAGTTATGGCTATACTATGAATGTATCAATGCACACTGTACGGTGAGTCTACAAAGAATAGTGTACCACTCGTAGTTATGTACTGGGTCGTCTCATTATATCGTTCATGCCATGCCACCCCCCCCCCCCCCCCCTCCAAGCTAATACAGTTGCCAGACACCTCTATGACATAGAGGTCGACAACATGACACGCCACTGGATGTGTGTGTGTGTGTGTGTGTGTGTGTGTGTGTGTGTGTGTGTGTGTGTGTGTCATTGGATGGAAGAGTGTGAACATGTGTTTACAAGCAAAGGAAAACAAGAAGGAACATTTCTGGCAGCTTATGCTGTTTCACTATCGAAGGGAAAAACAACCTCACAATATCAGCAGAAGACTTGTACTGTATACTGGAATGGGGCAGTAATGGCCCAAGCATGTCAAAAATGATTTAGTCTATTTCGAGATGGGAATTTCATCCTAACAGACAAATCTCGATCTGGACAGCCAATGATTATAGATACTGAATGACTTAATGATATGATAGTACACAAATCAAGGATTAACAACGCAGGTGTTGGCATTGGAGCTCAATGTTGCTTGTGCTACTTTTTCCAGGAACTAGAAAAAGCTGGGTTACGTAAATATTAGGGGTGTATGGGCCCCTAACAAACTGAGTGAAGTGAATTTGATTCACTTCATGTGCATCTGTGACACCTTATTGAGACATGATCAGAATGCTCCTTTTTTGGAATGGCTGGTAACTGGAGATGAGAAGTGGATCATATACAAGTGCCCAGAAGAGTAAATTGTGGTGCACGACAGGGCAGCTACCACTAACGGTTGCTAAACCAGCTACCACTAACGGTTGCTAAACCAGCTACAACTATCGGCTGCTAAACCGGGGCTGCATCCGCGAAAGGTTATGCTACACATCTAGTGGAATTGCAAAGGCAATCTGTATTATCAACTTTGAATGAGATTGTCACTTCCAAGAAATACTGTTCACAATTGAATCATTTGAAGGCAGCCACTGATGAAAAAGAACAAATCTGGGACATAGTGTCATTTTTCACCACAACGACATACCTCTATGGTGATCTGTCAAAAGCTGTGTTCTTTCGAGTGGGACATGTTACCCCAACTATTGTATTTGCCAGGCATTGCCCATTCTGAATTTCATCTATTCTGTTACCTGCAGAATTTCCTGAAATGCAAACACCTCAACTCCTTGAAGGACTGCAGACTGAACCTCAAACAAAAACCCCCACATTTTGGAAAAATGGCACTTATAAGCCTCCAGAGGGGTGGCACTATATTGTCGACAAGTATGATGTATACTGCAGGAAATAAATAGTTTGTTTACAAAACCAATCCACCTTATTTAGTTACATTGTTCAAGACCCTCTGTGTGAAGTATTAAGCACACAGGCCAGCAACTGCTATGCCGTAGCTGTCCTGCAAAGTAAGAGGGTGGTTTGAAAAGTTCTCGGAATCACCACGAGAGGTCAGCGCTAGCGCAACGAGTTGTTCACGTGATATTCACTGGACTGTTGCCTGTAAACAATTGCCACATCAGTGCTCTTGGAAGAGAGCTGTGGCGGTGACGTGGCTCTGTTGTTGTTCTCACGTAGTGATTTGCGAAGATGGAAAAAATTAAGATTCAAGTAGTGATCAAGTACTTCATAAAAAAATGTATTAAAGCAAAGGACATTCATGCTGATTTCCATAGTACATTGGAGGACTCTGCTCCTTCATATTCAACTGGTGCCAAGTGGACAAATGAATTTAAATTTGGTCGGGAAAGCACGATGTGTCACTACTCCAGAAATCATTGCAAAAGTGCACAAAATGGTCGTGGAGGATTGCCTATTGAAAGTGCAAGAAATTGTTCATGCTTGCCAGATGTCATCTGAAAGGGTATATCACATTTTAACTGAAGAATTAGAAATGAAAAAATTATCTGCAAGATGGACTCTTGACACTGGATCAAAAACGCATGAGAATGGACGCATTGGAACAATGTTTGGTCAGTTTTAGGAGAAACAAACAAGATTTTTTGCACCAGTTAGTGACCACAGATGAAACCTGTGTGCACTACTATACCCCATACCTGATTCTCCACCACCAAAGAAAGCAAAGACAATTGCTTCGGCAGGAAAGGTCATGGCGTCAGTGTTCTGGAATGCGAAGGGTATTCTGTTTGTAGATTATCTCCCCACTGGACAAACAGTTACTGGAGAATACTATGCTAACCTCCTGGACAAACTGCAACAAAAGGTATGTGAGAAAAGGTCAGGTTTAGCAAGGAAGAAAGTCATCTTCCATCAAGACAATGTGCACCCACACACATGTGCCATTGCCGTGGCAAAATTACATAAACTATGGTATGAGTTGTTGCCACACCCACCTTATTCACCTGATAATGGCTCAGTCAGACTTCCATCTCTTCCCAAAACTGAAAATTTTTTTTGGTGGACGAAGATTCACTTCAAAAGAAGAATTGATAGCCAGAGTTGACAACTATTTTGCAGGCCTGGAGGGAACTCATTTTTAAGTTAGAATCAAGGCACTGGAACATTGTTGGACCAAGTGCATTAAACTACAAGGAGACTACAGGAGACTACATTGAAAAATAAGAAAGTTTCAGTGATGTAAGTACTTTTTTTCTATTCTGTTCCGAGAACTTTTCAAACCACCCTCGTAGTATGTTCCCAGGTGTTCTTTGTGACTGCCTGTAAAAGTGAACAAACTTATGAGACAACCCAGGTTTGTGGTGTAAGAACAGTGGTCACAAACAGGTCTTAACTGACAGGGACAGCAGGTAAGTGTACCTCCTTGTCAATCACAATTAGTTTCAAACATGACTATCAGACATTTGGAGGCACATACCTTGCAAATGATTACTGTGCGCAAAAATGCATACCTCTGGTGAGCCGAACACTGAAACTGGACAGTAGCTGACACTGGATGAGTAGTGTAACCCAGACAGTTGCAATTATTGCTCTTTTTAACTAACAAAAGACATCAAGTGCCCCAATGGCCCAATGAGCACCATGACATGGGTCCATTCACGATACTGTGAACATGAACCAGGATTTTAATTCAATAATATGCAGTGACTAAGTGTTGGTCATTCTTCCACATCTTAAGTATCATGTGGATATTTCCAGATATATATTCAGAAGTTTGCACACATATGTTCATGGTTTAAATAAGTCTCGGACATCATATCACACTGCAACACAAATTTGGAAATTTGTGGTTAGTTCCTATGGAACCAAACTGCTGAGGTCAATGATCCCTAGATTAGAAACTACTTAATCTAACTTTGCACAGCTACCCCGCGCGACTATGTCATCTAAAGATAATCCCACATAAAAGGTGCTTGTATGAGATCTAATCATTAATGAGTAGTAACACCAGCTGGATACGACATATCGGAATAAAATTGTGAACTCTCTTCCTTGATGAACTGAAGCCATCATCAAAGCTATAGGCGGTGTTAAATGGTATCAATGTGATGTCTTGTTGGGCTGACTAACTTTATGTTCAGTGTGGTTATTACACTCTGTCGACAACACTACAGAAATGCTGTATCTACACTGTTATTACTGCATTTGTCTATAAGTATGGTAGGAAACCAAGAATGAAATGCTGAAGAAATGTATATAATCATTCACACTTTATTTATATTAATCTAAATGAGATAACACACACCAGAAGTGGAATGTTGCCTGTGAATTTTAAATAAATTTGTTTCCTTATTTCAAAACTGAGTGACAGCTAAAACATGAAATCCATTCCATATGTTATCCATTCAATTACCACATTTTTCATCACATAAAATCTCATAAATGTTATTATCTAAGACCATTCAGACAGTATAAATTATTTCAACAAAAGGCACCAACTAAACAATATCCAATTATTTGCTTCTCTTGGTATACATGTAAGCATAACATTTTATTATGCTAAGAGTTTTACGTATAAGCATACATCCAGAAAAGTGTAGTAAAGCACTTGAAAAGCATCCCAAAATATGTGTCACATTCTTTTTCACTGTATAAAAAAATTGCAGTTTGAACACTGAAATTATTATGCAATTTCATTTCAGGCACTTGCATTTGTACAAAAATCAGGATTATATCTTTGTGAGTTTATTACAAGAATATTAAGTCTGCTTATAAATTTACAGTGTGGTTTCTAAACACTTGGAGCCAAGAGCATTATTTGGTGATGTTGGTTTCTTGTGCAAAGAAATATAAACACTATTTTGACAGGGAGAAGATAGTAAAGGTAACTTTTAAAATTAATTTCTTCAGCAGTAACCCTGTTTAAAAAAAGGGGGGAGACAAAAAGGAGGGTGGTGAGGATAATCCAAATATTTGACTGCATCAGTAATCAATTTATGATTAAGGCCAAAGAAAATTTTTACAAGTAGATGTTACTAATAAACTTATTTGCCCTTTGTCTAGCAGTTCCCATTTGTGTACATGATGAGTACAAATCACAAAATCCCTCATGCCAATGAGGACAAGGCACTTCTTGTACATAGCTCATAAGTTTTCTGAGCCCCCAAAGCAAGCACAAATCAACAAGCTCGCACTATTCCAAAGTCATTGATACTTGTGTGTTGACATTATAGCAATTTTTTCATACCAAGAGCTAGTACATTCCACAAATATGGGAACACTTTTTTTTTTTAATGTTAATGCTTGGATAATAATGGAAATTGCCAATATGAGTACGACACTCCTAATATCAGATCCAGTTACATGAAAACCATTGTTTCACGTATGTTTACAGTATTAGCACACAATAAAATGATTAGCATTTGACTTCCTAGTGTTCCAAAACAGCACTTTTATCTTATGAAAGAGAGATTTGTATCCTAGCTGTATTACATATATAGAAACATTTTATTCGACAGCCTTTGCTAACTGCAAGCTGAAATGCACGAAATTTGACTGCTAGCATACGTAGGCAAAATGTGGAGTATCATTTTAACAGTGGACAAAACATGCAAACTTACATCTATTATTCTTTATGGTGAATTAAACAAGTTTCCCAATGCTGCATTGGTCTTATTGGAGGACATTTATCAAATAATAAGCATAATGGATCACACTTAATGCATTACAATCAGGTACCAAGTACACATTAGCAAATCCCAAAATGATTATGTGTGAGACAGATCTGAGAAAGGAATGTGTACTCTAAAATGAACAATCTTGATTCAAGATTTAGAACACACACTGTAAATATCGCAAAATATATAACACTATATCTGTCATAGAGCTATTTTTACACAAACTACCCATAATATATTCCTGAAAGCAGCACAGAAGTTTTAATTATTGGACAGTCCTGATCACAGATACATTACTTTTAATGTGCAGGCATCATCACAAAAAATTATATCCAAATACAGCTGTTAAAATAATAATTTCACAGTTAATCAAACACTGACTCATATCAGTTCATAACTCACACGCATAACATTCTCTCAATGAAGATCTGTATTTGTTTTGGTCAAGTGACAGCCACAACATTGTTAAATAGGAATTCCTGAGCAGTTCAATTCAGTAACACTGTTTAACAGTAAACAGTTATTGTTTAATTCTGCTGTGCCAATAACATAAAACCAGAACTTTGTAATCTATTTGTAATGCCAGAACAGAAACAAGCAGTAATATTGAATAATATTTTTAAACATATTGTGGTAATAATTTTCAAAAAGAACACAAAGAAATTAACTTCAATGGACAGCTTGTATGACCTGTGATAGAATTAAACTCTGTCATCTTCATAAAAGTACATCAAACAACCGTCTCTCAAGTCAGTCACCATAGTTTTACAAACTTTCTTGATTTAAATGTGTATACAGCAGGCACAGTGTCAGTACTATTTTACACTTCTGTGTTATCTTCAATGCAGAAAACAATGTCAATATTATTGTAATTGTAAGGCAGGCGTGTTCTATCTGTACACAAAATGCTGAACTTTGTATTATCTTCTGAACATACGTATTTAATGACACTGCAGTAATGTAGTATATAGCTACAACTGAATGAAGCAACAATAAAGAGTGATTCAAAAATATAAACAATAAATATTTCATATATATTTCATATCAAACAGGTACCAAACAATTAGTAGACACAAAATTATCTAATACTGTCAGCTGTTGAAGATTGTAAATGATATCATTGGAGAAAGGCTATACACTTCAGTTACTGTTAATAAGTATTCATTTTGTTTTCCTTCGAGATTGCTCTCGTCATCATATTAGATGACATCCAATTTCATTCACTGCATAAAACAAAATACACATAAAATTTTTGGCAGTATAACTGCAATCTCAACAATACAATTTCAAGGCACAACAAAACAATTTGCTGATTGTCCATTCACTTTTTGTATAGTAATAGATAATTTTGGTCATGTACCTGTACCATTCACTTCAAAGTTCAAAATATATTCACTACTGAACTATTGTAAACATAATCATCCATTAAAAAATTAACAAAAATAATCATACAATATTTGAATGAATATTATTTACAAAATGACAAAATTTTAAAAATCTACTTACGGGTATGTAAGTTACCAAAGCATCAGCACAAATTATCTCATTGCCACACTGTCCACAAGCATAAAACAAGCAACAGAAATATATCTTGTGACCTTAGGAACAATTTCAAGAACAAACAATATCATAAACTGGCATATTGTAAGTCTGAACAACATAAATCAAATGTTTTATCATGTGAATCATATGAAAGTTATGTACAAATATGAAAATTCTTACTTTCACACATTCTAAAATGCGAATAAATGTGCAAGGTATACAGTTTCAATACACAATGAATTTCGATAACTATGTAGTAATAATGATGATGACTATGATGATCACAGTGATGATAATGATTTCACTCACTAAACATGAGAAACACATCACAGTGTCAAAGAGTTCAATGTAATATGTCATTTTGCATCACTTCTGCAGAGATCAATAAACTGAGTTTACTAAAATTATAAACTAAAAATATTTATATTTTAACAGAGAAAAACATACATTGCGCATGCTGGGTGATAAAGGACAGACTCATTTGCACCAAACAGACACAAACAATCTTCACTAAAAACAAAACACATAAATCTACAACTGATTCACACCCTACCTATTTGTCACTTTGTTATCACAAATACCATTAAATATCTGTCAGTCCTCCCATACTAAGTCAGTTTGTACATGTATCAGTTATGGACAGACATGCCAAATCTCTTAAACAGATGTCAACTATGTTTTAACGGTGGATGGAACATTAAAATTTATTTTACAGCTATGGGCCACATTCAATCTAATGGTCATCTTGTAAACCATTAGCATCAATTGTCATGAGGAAGTTCTGCTCTAGCAGCAACTATCTAAGACACAACTGCATTCTGACAAACTTAAATAAAAATTTTCAGTCATTTGAAAACAATAAAGGAACAGTAAAAGCTGACGATAAACATTATGCTGTTTCTGAAATATATGCTAAAATGTGTATGTACTACTCAATGTTGTTAAACATCAGAGAAGTTCTACCATATTCACAGCTAAAACTTTTGCGCAGACACGTCTAACATTACACACTTTCTTCAACACAATGACTATAATGACATGTTGAAGACTGTACACATCAACACTTCTTATGTCCGTATTCTACAAACCCAAAGTCTTAAAAACTAAAATACAACTTGTCATGTTCCTCAAGAAACTGATGAAATGGCATTCAGTGGTGAACCCATTTGTGTAAGCACTTTATCTAACCAATGCAGAGGGCCATTCAGATGAATTTCAACCCAACATGGTGTGCTTGTGACATCTTGACGGTGATACTCTGCACCCCATCCTTTTACAAATGACATCCTAGAATGTAAATGCAATATTTGATTTAGTAAAAAACAAAAACTCTTTCAATTCACAATAGTGGAAACAATACATAAGAAAGATTAACCTCATTAAACAAAGACTATAAAAGTTATAAAAATACATATCACTAAGACACTGGTATCACCCCTTGTCTCTGATAACTGAAATCAATCTCAGAACAACCTGATTTCATATTCTACATGCGCAGTGAACTAGTGTGCTTTCATCAGCACTGCCTTGCATAAAACAATAATGCCACTACAAATCTTCAGCACACCAAATTCCAGCACTGCCAAGCTAGACAGGTAAAAGCAGAGTCAAAAGGAGCAAAAACCTAGATTTCAGAACTGTTAGTACCTATTTGGGGAGGAAGGAGAGATGGGTTTCCCTTTACTGCTTGCTCAATGTACAGATTGAATAACATCGGGGAGAAGCTGCAACCCTGTCTTACTCCCTTCCCAACCACTGCTTCCCTTTCATGTCCCTCGACTATTATAACTGCCATCTGGTTTCTGTACAAATTGTTAATGGCCTTTCGCTCACTGTATTTTACCCTGCCACCTTTAGAATTTGAAAGAGAGTATTCCAGTCAACATTGTCAAAAGCTTTCTCTAAGTCTACAAATGCTAGAAACGTAGGTTTGCCTTTCCTTAATCTTTCTTCTAAGATAAGTCGTAAGGTCAGTATTGCCTCACGTGTTCCAGTATTTCTACGGAATCCAAACTGATCATCCCCCGAGGTCGGCTTCTACTAGTTTTTCCATTTGTCTGTAAAGAATTCGTGTTAGTATTTTGCAGCTGTGGCTTATTAAACTGATTGTTCGGTAATTTTCACATCTGTCAACACCTACTGTCCTTGGGATTGGAATTATTATATTCTTCTTGAAGTCTGAGGGTATTTCGCCTGTCTCATACATCTTGCTCACCAGATGGTACAGCTTTGTCAGGACTGGCTCTAACAAGGCCGTCAGTAGTTCCAATGGAATGTTGTCTACTCCGGGGGCCTTGTTTTGACTCAGGTCATTCAGTGCTCTGTCAAACTCTTCACGCAGTATCTCCCATTTCATCTTCAACTACATCCTCTTCCATTTCCATAATATTGTCCCCAAGAGCATCGCCCTTGTATAGACCCTCTATATACTCCTTCCACCTTTCTGCCTTCCCTTCCTTGCCTAGAACTGGGCTTCCATCTGAGCTCTTGATATTCATTCATGTGGTTCTCTTTTCTCCAAAGGTCTCTTTAATTTTCCTATAGGCAGTATCTAGCTTACCCCTAGTGAGATAAGCCTCTACATCCTTACATTTCTCCTCTAGCCATCCCTGCTTAGCCATTTTGCACTTCCTGTCGAACTCATTTATGAGACGTTTGTATTCCTTCTTGCCTGCTTCATTTACTGCATTTTTATATTTTCTCCTTTCATCAATTTAATTCAATATTTCTTCTGTTACCCAAGGATTTCTACTAGCCCTCGTCTTTTTACCTACTTGATCCTCTGGTGCCTTCACTACTTCATCCCTCAAAGCTACCCATTCTTCTTCTACTGTATTTCTTTCCCCCATTCCTGTCAATTGTTCCCTTATGCTATCCCTGAAACTCTGTACAACCTCTGGTTCTTTCAGTTTATCCAGGTCCCATCTCCTTAAATTCCCACCTTTTTGCAGTTTCTTCAGTTTGAATCTACAGTCCATAACCAATAGATTGTGGTCAGAGTCCACATCTGCCCCTGGAAATGTCTTACAATTTAAAACCTGGTTCCTAAATCTCTGTCTTACCATTATATAATCTATCTGACACCTTTTAGTATCTCCAGGGTTCTCCCATGTATACAACCTCCTTTCATGATTCTGAAACCAAGTGTTAGCTATGATTAAGTTGTGCTCTGTGCAAAATTCTACCAGGCGGCTTCCTCTTTCATTTCTTAGCCGCAATCCATATTCACCTACTACATTTCCTTCTCTCCCTTTTCCTACACTCGAATTCCAGTCACCCATGACTATTAAATTTTCGTCTCCCTTCACTATCTGAATAATTTCTTTTATTTCATCATACATTTCTTCAATTTCTTCATCATCTGCAGAGCTAGTTGGCATATAAACTTGTATTAATGGAGTAGGTGTGGGCTTCGTATCTATCTTGGCCACAATAATGTGTTCACTATGCTGTTTGTAGTAGCTTACCCACATTCCTATTTTCCTATTCATTATTAAACTTGCTCCTGCACTACCCCTATTTGATTTTGTATTTATAACCCTGTATTCACCTGACCAAATGTCTTCTTCCTCCTGCCACTGAACTTCACTAATTCTCACTATGACTTTAACCTATCCATTTCCCTTTTTAAATTTTCTAACCTACCTGCCCGATTAAGGGATCTGACATTCCACGCTCCGATCCGTAGAGCGCCAGTTTTCTTACTCCTGATAACAATGTCCTCCTGAGTAGTCCCCACCCGGAGATCCGAATGGGGGACTATTTTACCCAAGAGGACGCCATCATCATAAAATCATACAGTAAAGCTGCATGCCCTCAGGAAAAAGTATGGCAGTAGTTTCCCCTTGCTTTCAGCCGTTCGCAGAACTAGAACAGCAAGGCTATTTTGGTTAATGTTACAAGGCCAGATCAGTCAATCATCCAGACTGTTGCCCTTGCAACTACTGAAAAGGTTGCTGCCCCTCTTCAGGAACCACATGTTTGTCTGGCCTCTCAACAGATACCCCTCCGTTGTGGTTGTACCTACGGTACGACTATCTGTATCGCTGAGACACGCAAGCCTCCCCACCAACGACAAGGTCCATGGTTCATGGGGGGAGGTTCTCCATCATCTCTTTTACAAATTTCTTTCAACTTGCTTCATTGACACTTAAAACACCTATTAACATCATAAAACTGAGTTTGTTTTTGATTTACATGGAACTGGTTTGCCAATAACAATGTAAATGGTACTCTGTTGTCAAGCAGCACTTGATAAATAATAGTAGTGACTTTTACTGTCACACAGTGGGCCATTTATTGCTGTTTGCTTGAACAAAATACTGCACATCTTTTCTTCCTTTTTTTATGCATTTCTAATCCGCAAATAGGACAACCCACACACAAATAATCGGGAAAGCACCGTATAATAGGGTGTGATAAAAGAATCATTGTACGCTTGCCCTGCATAGTTTGCTAAAACACTGCTAAAATCAGTTTGCATGGAGCATGGTTAAAACACAATGGCGAAAATCTTCCTAATGTGGAATACCGTGTTGATCTCAGTGTCGAATACAGTTAGTATGGTAGACTGTATGGCCTGCAGAGATATTTTTTATTTTTATTTAATTGAATTTTTGTGTTCTTCGCAAATTGCAACACCTTCTAATCTTTTCACACTAATTAAGGCCATATAAGCATGGTCTTTTCCGAATGTACTTCTGACCAAAAAGCGATTCTGGTAGCTGGAGTGCAGAGTTTTTGTTAATCATGCCTTTTGTGTTCTTGTGGAGATATTTCCATAGCTGCTTTCATCCCCTAACAAATATTTCTTTACATCTACCCGAGAAGTGAAATACCATTCTTCATAAATTTAGCCTTAAATTTTTTTTAATTTAACAGAATATTTTCTTAAAAATTTGTATTCCCTATTGCACTTCCTCAAGGACTGAATTTCCAAAAACACTGAAACATTTTTTTTTCCTAACCAAGAAGTCAACTACCAATTGTCATAGACATGGCCTTAAAAATACCTTTAGTCGTTCTTCAGTAATTATTCTTCAAAAAAAAAAAAAAAAAAAAAAAAACAACTTTCAACTCCCTTTGTGGTTGAACTCCCAAAAGTGCTGAAATTTTTATTTTCTTACTGAGAAACCGAATACCAGTTTCCGCAGTTTGAGCTTCAAAATTCCCTTAACAACGAGATGCTTTCAAAAAGCCTTACAGCCTCTATTTCACCCCCTTAGGAGTGGAATTTCAGACAAATCTTTCTTAAATGATGCCTACAGTATAAGATCCACACCCTCTCCAAACTTCAAGTTTCCATCCTTAGTGGTTTGGGCTAGGTGGTGATGAGTCATTGAACCAGTCAGACTCCAGCACCTCAATTTCCAAAAACAGTGAAAAACAAAACACACATTTCTTCATCTTTGAAAGCCAAACACCAGTTTTCAAAATGCTTTCACAATGAAATATTTTCATAAAACCTTTCACCCCGTATCTTACCTCATTAGGGGTTGAGTTTCCAAACACAGTGACGTGTATGTTTTAATTCCAACAGAGAAGCCAAATGCAAATTTTCATATATTTAGCTTCAAAAATGCTTACACAATGAAATATTTCCATAAAAACTATCATGCCCCATTTCACCCCCAAAGACATTGCACTTCCAAAAACAGTGAAACACAGTTGTTTTTTTTTTTCTAACTGAGAAGCCAAATTTTAAATTTCTATAGATTTAGCTTTGAAATTCTGTAATAATGAAATATTTTTATAAAAAATCACATCCCCTATTTTATGCCCTTAGGAGTTCAGTTTCCTCAAATGCTGAAACACACATTTTTATGTTTGTAACGGAGCTGCAGCTTTAAAAAATACTTTAGTTCTTTAACAATTTCACCCCCATAGAGTTATTTCTTTGTTTCTGATTAAGAAATCAAATACCAATTTTCATAGGTCTAGCTTCAAAATTGCCTTAATAGTGAGACTTTAAAAAAATCCGTTGTCCCCTATTTCTTAGGGTCCGAATTTCGAAAAATCACTTCTTAAACGATGTCTACAGAAAAAGATTCACACCTTCTCCAAATTTCAAGTTTCTATCCTTAGCAATTTGAGCTGGGTGATGATGAGCCAGTCAGACAGTCAGTCAAGACATTGCCTTAGATTATGAAGATCTTTACGCGGTAATGACTGTCTTTATATTTTTGCATATAGAAACTAACATAATTTAATTTCACCATTTTAACCAGAACTATGTTCACCATATTTATGATTAGAATGCATAAATTGGAAGTAGAGGGTTACTCTCAGTAAATTACTGGTTTTATTTTTTTAAATTATTTTTTCTGCTTCAGATCAAATCTTTTCAAATCTGGGTTATTTTAGTGTAGACGTGTTCTAACAAAATCTTTTGCCGTTGTTTGTGTTTTAGATGCTTGGAAAATTTATGACACGCACATGGGATGCCACAAACATGAAAGCAGCAATAGAAGCAATGCAGTTCAAAGAAACGTGTTTTCTTAAAGCTCAAAATAAGTAAAGTGTACCATGAGGGATTCTTTTCTGCTTTATTAAAATGCTGATTGAAATTTAAATATTGATGGAAGTTTAAATACTGACGACACTGTTAGAATACCATTAGGCAGAAAGCCCACTTTATCAGTCAATATGGAAAAGGACCTTGTGGCCCACTGCATGGAGACAGAGAAGAGATTTCTTGGCCTGTCTAGTGAGGATGTACTTAGAAGTGCTTTCTCAGCTTGCTCAGGCCAACGACACACCAAACCCCTTCAACAGAGAAAACTGGCTTGCCAGAAGAAAATGGTTCAAGAAATTTCTAAAGAGCAACCTCTTAATTTCTTCAAGAACACCTGAATCAACATCATTGACCAGAATGCGCAAATTCAACAAAGAAAGTCTATCTCAATTATCTGATATACCATCTTCCTGAAAACCTTACAGGAAGTAGCCAGTGTGTGTAATGTGTGTAAAGAGGGGGAGGGGGGGGGGGGGGACAGATTTCATGGTTAAAAAATATCCTTTTTCCAGGTGAAAATACACTGTACCCTAGGTGAAAGTACATTTTTTCCACATTATGTGCAATATACTTTACCACTGAGCTGTAAAACTATCAATTTTTTGCATGATAAAAGTCTCATACATCGGTGTAGAAGTTCCCTGCACTTTTCGAAATAAAACCCAGCAAAAGGCAATGCATTTTGGAAAGATCTTTAATACACATCAAAATGTACACTGCATATTTCAACATTACGAATGTATAAATACAAATTCCACCAAATACAGGACAGTAGCTCCTGAGGTAGCAAAATCTGGATTGCAATGCACTTCTGTCCTACAATCATAGCTCATGTCATGCGATCTCACCAGCCAACGACAGCAGATATTCAGATCATACGAACATGATGTAATCAGCCAATAACAACATCACTGTTAAGTAATGCAAACACACAAATAGAAAAAGTTAATATTTTAATGTAATATACATACAGTATAACTACAAGAAAAGCTAATCTTACATGTATAATACTGATCATCAAAAATTTTGTTGCTGTTATTTGCCCCTCCCCTCCCCTCCCTAGACCCCTTCCAGTATGTAAGGCAGGAGCCTATGATCAGAGGTTAAATTGCAGCAGATGGATAATTCTAACAAGCATGATTATAAATTAGGCTGCTGTGCCCAGAACACCTCATGGGTTACCTGCTGAATACATATTCTATCGAGCACTTTGACTTTTCCATCGAAAAGCCAATTAATGTGTGAAACTGCTCAAGAACTCACCTCACCCTTTCTTTATGGATAATGATACTTCTTGCCATCATTACTCCATAATATGTAATCTATAGAAGGACTACAATAAATATAAAAAAACTAATCTTTTTAGCATGTGTTGACCTTTACAATATATCAAACACAAATGTGCCAGTGAAATTTTAAATAATGGCTGGTCATCAGGACCTGAAATTTTTCTAAGTAGTAAGTCCACAACCTGTTAAGTTTTGAATGAGAGTTACACACTCCATCATTTAAGCGATTTCATCACACAGTCTCACACGTGACATAATTCCTCTTGCATAACAGGAAATTTACTTTGAAAGTAACACTTCTCAAACTAATATTCACAATATTTTCCCATGACCTGTTACAAGTATAAACAGTCGTAGTGTCACACTCGTCGAAAGCAGTTTGTTGTTACGAAGTATTGCACAGTTTTCATCCTAAGTCTTGTGATAAATTTTCTGCTCGCACACGCTTGTGTTTGCACTGTGTTTTATTGTTATAAATAGTGCATTTTCTTTGCAATTTAGGTTTTATTTCGGTGTTATTCTCTCATCTATGTTTTACCTTTGCAGTATTATTCTGCAATAGTAAGTTAAAGTAAAATTGTTTGTTAGTGAATTGGTTCGTACCAGTGCAAATTGCAAAAATTTAACTGAAAACTAAAACAATGAAAAGTTTCAGGAATTTAAAAAAATAAAATAAAAATTCCTGGGTCTTTCCTGGATAAAAAAAATCTTGGGTTTTTCCTGGATTTCCTTGTTGTCCTGTTGTGTATACACTTTTGTTACAACTGTGATGAGACAAGACTAACCACTGTACAATCAAAGATACACACACTGACCGTTACCTCCATAAGGATTCGAACCATCATCCCAGGCAGAAGAGAGGTGTCATTACAACATTGGTGGACAGAGCTAATAAGATCTGCATGCCAGTTTATTTGCAACATGAACGAAGTCATTTGCGAACGGCTTTTAAGAAAAATGGATACGCTGACAATAAGATAGATCGAGCTCTCCATCCCAGAAGAAAAGTGTCTTGAGAACAATGAGCAACAACAACTGCAATATTACGGACCATATTGGGGAAGTTCTTGCCGAGTTTCAAGTTGAAACAATTTCTAGATCCACCAAGAAGATTAGTGAGTGTTTAAGATCAGTGAAAGACGCTCAACACCCCTTACCAACTCCTAAGGTGTATAAAATTCCAAGTAGCTGTGGGAAGGTTTATACTGGAACACAAAAAGAAATGTCAATGCCTGCTTAACCAGACACAAAGGGAACTGTTGACTGGGACATACCAACAAATCAGCTGTGGCGGAACATGTTTTTAAAAGACGGTGACCATGAAATAAAATTTAGTGAGACAGGTGTGCTAGCAGGGACATCTAATTATTATGCACGGATGTATAGAAAAGCTATAGAGATTCAGTTGTATAAGATATGGCAGTCAACTTTGCACCAACGATGTGACAATCGACTATCTTCAATTGAGAATAACGACGTTAGTTCAAAATAGAATTACCATAGGCCCCACGTGACATATGGTGGTGCCCTCTACATAAACAGCACCTCCACAGCAGCCAGTCGTTGACTCACCTCCGAAGATGTCGCCTGCAGTCGGCATGGAAAATCAGGAAGAAGTAGTTTTACAGATCAACCACGGCCTCTGAGCCTGTAAATTTTAACTTATGAAGCGCCGGCCATGAAAGCCTACACGTTATGATTAGACGCCACTACAGGGAGGATATGTCGATTATGGTATGACGACTGGAGGGTCTACATAAGAAGAAAGCTCAACAACTTTGTAGGCTCACTTTTTTGCTACATTGTTGTGATACTGGGACAATTCCAAAGATTTTGAAGGTGAGAAGGCTGTTTCACTTGACACAATCTAACCGTATCTACTCACACATGGAAGTGGTGATGCTATGGGAATGGATTCATAAAACATGGCGAGGACTGGCGGTAATTAGTAGACAACTGTTAAATCTCCATTCATTTATTTATTAGCAACGAAATGCAGTTTTGGGATTGGAATAAGGTGGACAGGCTAACATTTAGATCTATGGAACTGAGTGCACAAGTGTCTTCTAATAGGCAGAAGAAGAAGTTCGAGGATTTACAGAAGGGTAGACAAGAAACCCCATTTACAGGTGATTCCTGTGTGGTTATTAATTTGTCAGGAAGGGAATTATCTAAGGAAAAAATTTCTGTTTTTTTGAAACGAGGAAATTTTGCAAGTACTCCATGAAAGGTTTCCACAGAGGATATTTCAGCTAATATAAAGTCGAGGATTCGTCAGTTATCCCCACATTCTGCTGATGAAATCAGGATGGAAACAGCTAGGATACTACGTAAAGCTAAGCCACCTAGCAGTAATTTGTCTAAAGGAGAAAGGAAGGCATTACGGGAGATTAATGCGGACAGGAATATTATTGTACTTACTGCTGATAAGGGTAATGCTACTGTGGTGATGAAGAGTGAGGACTACCATAGGAAGATCAGTGACCTTTTGGATTCTAACACTTATATAAAGCTTCAAAAGGATCCTATAACAAAAGTGTTAGGAGCTACCAATCTATTAATAAAAGAGACTTCCATTCCTACAGAGGATAAAAAATATCTATGCAAAACAGAAGCTTACCTTCCTAGATTATATGGGCTATCAAAGATACATAAGCCTAATGTCCCATTGAGACCAACAGTGAGTGCTATTGGATTGCCCACTCAAGAGTTGGCTAGACATCGCACCTCCTTGCTTCTACTGCTTATTGGTAAAACTGATCATCACTTAAAAATTCTATGCACTTTACCAAAAAATTGATGGAGATTACTGTCAGCCCAGGTGAAATCCTCATCAGTTTTGATGTGGTATCCCTGTTGTTAAACCTCATTCACACTTACACTATGTGATCATAAGTCTCCGGACACCTGGCTGAAAATGACTTTCAAGTTCATGACGCTCTCCATCGGTAATGCTCGAATTCAGTATGCTGTTGGCCCACCCTTAACTTTGATGACAGCTTCCACTTTTGCAGGCATATGTTCAATCAAGTGCTGCAAGGTTCCTTGGGGAATGGCAGCCCATTCTTCACGGGGTGTTGCACTGAGGAGAGGTATCAGCGTTCCAAAACTGTTTATAGAATTCAGGTCAGGACTCTGTGCAGGCCAGTCCATTACAGGAAGGTTATTGCTGTGTAACCACTCTGTCACAGGCCGTGCATTATGAACAGCTGCTTGATCGTGTTGAAAGATGCAATCACTATCCACAAATTGCTCTTTAACAGGGGAAAGCAATAAGGTACTTCAAACATCAATGAAGGCCTGATCTGTGGTTGTGACAAAACAACAAGGGGTACAAGCCCCCTGAATAAAAAACACGACCACGCTATAACACGACCGCCTCAGAATTTTACTGTTGGCAATACATACGTGGGCAGATGACATTCATCGGGTATTCGCCATACCCACAACCTGCCACCGGATCGCCACATTGTGTATCATCATTCGTCACTCCACATAACATTTTTCCACTGTTCAATCGTCCAATGTTTACGCTCCTTACACCAAACAAGGCATCGTCTGGCATTTATTGGCATAATGTGTGGCTTATGAGCAGCCGCTCGAAAATGAAATCCAAGTTTTCTCACCTCCCGCCTAACTGTCATGGTACTTGCAGTGGATCCTGATGCTGTTTGGAATTCCTATGTGATGGTCTGGATACATGTCTACCTATTACACATTACGACCCTCTTCAACTGTTGGTAGTCTCTGTCAGTCAACAGATGAGGTCGGTCTGTATGCTTTTGTGCTGTACATGTCCCTTCACATTTCCACTTCACTATCACATCGGAAGCAATGGAAATCTCACATACAGATGTATGACACAAGTGACACCCAATCACCTGACCATGTTTGAAGTCCGTGAGTTCTGCAGATTGACCCATTCTGGTCTCTCATGATCTCTGGAGGTCACTGATATGAAGTACCTGGCAGTAGGTGACAGCATAATGCACCTAATATGAAAAACATATGTTTTTGGTGTTGTAGGGATACTTTTGATCACATAGTGTAACTAATATATTTACCACTGATACAGTAGCTCCGTTTCACCATTGCCTATCCACGACTTATTTCGAGTACAATAATAAGTTTTACAAATAAACCGAAGGAGTGGCCATGGGCAGCCCCTGAGTCCAGCTGTTGCTAATCTATTCATGGAAGTTTTTGAATGGCAGGCACTACAGTCTTTCAGTAAAAGCACTTTGAAGTGCTATCGGTATGTGGATGACATTTTTGTGGTATGGAATCACGGTGAAGAGGAATTGTATGGTTTCTTGGTGCACCTAAATACTATTAATTCAAAGATACAATTTACTATGGAGAAAGAGAGTAATGGACAACTTAATTTTTTGGATGAATCAGTAATTAGACGGGCATATGTTAGTCCAGGGCATGAAGTGTATAAAAAAATAACACTGGCCATTATCTCCAAAAGGATTTGAACCATCATCGCAGGTAAAAGAGAGGTGTCGTTAAAACATCTGTGGGCACAGCTAATAAAGATCTGTGATCCAGTTTATTTGCCAGATGAACTAAATCCTCTGCGAACAGCTTTTTTTTAAGAAAAATGGATCAAGCACTCCATCGCACAAGAAAAGTGTCTGGCAACATTCAGCAATGGCAACTGTCAGCTGGAAAAGTTTTTCCTCCATTTATTCGCAAAATTACAGACCGTATTCAAGTTTCAAGTTGAAACAATCTTGAGGCCCTCCAAGGAGATTAGAGTGTGTTTACGATGCGTGAATGATGCTTGACACCCCTTAGCACCTCCTGGGGTGTATAAAATTCCGTTTAGCTGTGGGAAGGTTTACATTGGAACAATGAAAACCGAACACAAAAGGAACTGTCGACTGGGACATACCGACAAATCAGCTGTAGCAGAACATGTTTTTAAAGACTGTGATCATGAAATGAAATTTAGTGTGACGAGCGTGCTAGCCAGGACATTGCATTATTATGTACCCATGTAATAATTTTAAAAGAAAAGAGGAAGGCTTAAAGTTAGATAAGATATGGCGGTCGACTTTGTACCAACGATGTGATAATAGATTACCTTCAATCGAGAATAATGATAATAGTGAGAGATAGACGTACAGTCGGTCCCACATTACGTATGGTGGTGCCCTCTATGCACTCTATATAAATATGACCTCCATGGCCTGGCAGCCAGTCGTTGACTCACCTCGGAAGATGCTGCCTGCAACTGACAGCGAAATGTCAGGAAAAGAAGTTTTACAGATGAACCACAGCCTCTCAGTCCGGAAGTTTTACCTAATCATACAGTGAAAGTTCATGTGAGGAGATACTGAATGTATCTAGTGTCAGAAGCTAGGATAAAAATGTGTCAATGATGTCCGAGTACAGTACCCAATGTGTAAGTTATGGACCCACGAACAATTTGCCAGAAATCCAAAAAACAGTTCAGTTATGGGAAGCACGTGAAAAAAGTGCTATGCAAGTGAAAATATTAAACGAAACTCCTCAAATGTGATATTAGAAAAAAGTGACAACTGACAATAAAATCCAAACAGAATACAGATATAAAGTGTTTAAATGTTATAATGTTCACTCGCTTCAAATATCTATTAACCTAAATTGGTCAATAATAAATTTTCTCATGTTAAGTTGACAGTGCTCACTTATAAAATATGGTTTACTACAATTAACATTACAGTTATTTCCTTTTGTGTTTCGAATGCTATTTTCAAGTAAGTGAGGAATTGTTCCGTCAAATATAAAGCAATAAACCAAGCATAAAAAGTACGTCACATTAGGGAACTTTAGCCCACTAAAGAATGGGTGTGGTGTTCTATACATGGTCTCCTTAATAAATGAGCTACACTTTCCAAAATTCTTCCATTAAACCAAAGTCGACCGTTCGCCTCACCTTCCATATTATCATCCTTACATACCCATTCCATTTCATATTGCTTTGCCATGTTATGCTAGATGTTTAATTGACATGACTGTGGCAAGCACTACACCATGAATATTGTATTAGAACATTACAGGATTGTTTCTCTTACTCATCTGCATTAACTTTCTCTCTCACCCTCTTTATACTTACTGACAACTACTTAACCTCCGAGGTGCAGACAAACAAACAAATCAAGGATATGGCCATGGGAATAAGGATGGCTTCTTCCTACATCAATCTTTTCATGGGTCACTTGGAGGTGGCTTTCCTGGAATCTATAAGCCTTGGCCCCTGGTTTGGTTAAGATACAATGATGACATCTTTACCAAATGGATTCATGGTGAGGCTATAAAATTCCAGGAATCTCTAAATACTTTCTCCAAATTAAATTTCGTATTGTCCTGTTCTGAATCTCATACCAACATCCCTGATGTTAATCTCCCCCTCGCTGAAGGCCAGCTACACACTTCTGCTAACATTAAACTTATTAATAATCAACAGTACTTACAATTTGACAGCTGCCATCCTTTACATGTCAAACACTCTTTCCCCAACAGCCTTAGCATTTGAGGTAAACATATTTGTTCTGATGCAGACTCTTTACAGCAGTACACCACTATTCTCATCTCAACTTTCCTTGGATGTAATTATCCCACCAATCTAGTTCAAAAGCAGATTTCCTGGGCCATCACATCCAATCCTGGCACTGCTGAACCTCCAAAAAACAACTTACGAGAACACCACTTGTTACTCAGTATTATCCTGGTCTTGAATTTATTAATAAGCTACTTCGACAAGGTCATGACATCCTAAAATCATGTCCTGAAATGAGGTCCGTTCTGTCTGATATTGTGCCGCCATACCTAAAATAGTTTTCATCGCCCTCCCATCTCCACAATAACCTTGTCAGATCCTATGCTCCTTCTGCACTCATCTCCCTACCCTATGGCTCCTACCCCCGTGACTGTCACTGCTGCAAACTTGCCCCATGTATCCTCCTACCTCCATCTACACTAGCACTGTAACTGGCAAAACATTTACTATGAAACAGAGAGCCTCCTGTGAAATGGCATGTCATATACCAGCTGTGATGTAAACATTGTTTGGCCCTTTACATCAGCATAACAACTACCAATTCAGCAGTTAGAATGAACGGGCATAGACAGAGGGCGTATAATGGCAACATGCAATAACCTGTTGCAGCATGTGCATTAGAACATGACAGTCATGACCTCCTCAGTGCCTATTTCACAACACGTCATCTGGATTCTTCCCCAGACACCAGTTTCTCAGAACGCCACAGGTAGGAGCTGGTGCTACATGTCCTCCTCACCAGCCCACCTGGCCTTAAGTTTACATTAATTTCTTCAGTATCAGCATTTCTTTGTAGTAACTATTCCTTTCTTCACTCCATTTTAGTTCTCCACCTCTCTCATTTTCTGACGTGTGTTTTTCGCCACCCCCTCCCAACTCTCATCACATACAATTCACTTCGCTTTTCAATATTTAACTGGTGCATGGTGTTTTAGCAGTAATCTCTGTCTTGCATATTACCTTATGTTCCACCATTACACTCTCAGGTTTTCACATCTCCTGTGTTGCTGTTCCCAGTCTTTCCTTCTCATCCCGTCCAGTAAGTCTCACCCTGATCCTGGATGACTTTCCCGAACTCTACTCCTTTTCCTAAATGTCACCAGTCCTTTTCCTCCACCCCTCTTCCTTCCACTTCAGCCCTTCTGCCACAAGAAAGAGCCACTGCCTCCGAAAGCTTGCATAAGTAATACCTTTTATATGTGTGTTCCCCAGCTGTCGCTTGGTGAGTAGATTTTTAATCTATCCAATTACATTATATTTTCAAGGAATTTTATGATATCCGAACTTTGCTATGCTCAAGTATTTTAACCAATGTTAAAGACATTGGTCTATACATTTGCAGCCCCATTATTTTGTCCTTCTTATGTACAGGAGACCCCCAAGCATTTTTCCTGTAGCCCGTGGTATGAAATTTCACTAGGCATAAATCAGCAATAAATGCTGGCTAAGAAAGGAACCATTGCCGTAGTAAAGAAAGCATTATTGATTTGATTGATGCATAAATGGAAGACCAATGCTTGTTTGCTGATAAAACATCTGCCTATTAAAACAAACATCTGCATCTCAAACAGTCATTTTGCTACAAAACAACTCACTGCAGACCTTAAAACTTGAGGCAGCATAGGCAGGCGAGTTAGCCTTCACCGATGCCCTGTAAGGCATGTAGAATTATTGCTCAACTTGCTTCTTGGGGTATGAGCTTAACAGTAGTGTATTAGTCATTTTGTAAACACACGTAATTTATGGCTTCACATTCAACATCCCTTTGAATTTGTGTAGAGACAGTGTCCCTTCCAAGGGACACCACATTACAGAAGGCACCTACACAAGTAACACCACGTTAAAAAAGGCACCTTCACTGCTACGCTAGAGTGTTTTCACACTTTGACAGTCCAGGACGATCCTGGCAATAACACAGAAGGCATACGCAAAACAGGAAGCCTCAACTGAAGAACCAAATGAAGTGTGTTTCACACCACAAGGCAGTGTGAAAACTGAGTAGTAGCAAAGCTAACTTCTGTAAGAAGTACAACTTGAAAGCAAAACTTGCTGGCCGAGAGGCAGTCTCACTACAGGACTTAAATAAAATAGCACTTGTGATGAAGCTAATGGAAGATTAATAGCTCCAAAAAACCAACAAACGAGCCTTAGAATTAAATGATACTCCACTCGAGAAAATGATAGATGGGCTGGTCTAACAAATGCAATGTGGACTATACAAAGTCTGCATCAACTTGGAACTGCCACGGTGATGTGACTGCTCTACAGGTGATGGTGTGGAAGGGTGAGAGGAGGAGTTATAGTCAGTGAGCAGATTGTGAAAAGAGGGATGTAATTCTGTGCAACTTCAAAAAGATTGCATGTCTTAGCATTGACGCATGTCTGTCGATGGTTCTCGAGCCTTGACATGCATCCAGAGAGATTAGCGTCTGTCTGCTAGGAATCAAATGGGTACGGTCAGTGAGCAAGATAGGCAGTGTCAGTGGGAATAGATGAATGTTACAAGCAACAAATGTGGTGTCCAGACGGGCGTCTAACTGCCGGATGAATAGGTGTCCCACCTACAATGAATGTGATTTTGAGGGTGTCTGGCTGGTGGCGCAAGTTATTGATGCAATTCATTGTCATCTAAGTTGGCGAGTGAGTTTGGACCAATGCTGGTAATTACCTGCCACGACCCCTGTGATGACCAGGCAGAGAGTGATTACAAGAAAGTATTGTGCCTTTGGCTACTGAGTTGGTCCGGGCTGAGTTATCATTTTTGTGAGTAAGGATGTCCTCGTATTCCTGAAGCCATCCGTGGTCCTACCCTTGGTTCACCTCTTGCTGTTCCCTGTGTTTTGATGTGGACTATTGCCACGAGTACTTGTTATTAATATAGATTTCCAAGAACAGGCTACCAACTGATATATGAGTAAATTTACATATTCTGTGTTCTTATAAATGAACTAGTGCTCAAAGCACTTAATTGCTTGAAAAGGGTAGCAGCCTGGTATCTGAAAAACAATTTTAACTGTGTTTGGGTGGGCTAGTGCCAGTAAGCTATTTACTTGTTGCTCATTTAATTTTTAAGAGGGGCCACCAACCAACATTTTCAGTAACTGCCACTTATTCTGTGTTCTTTTAAATGAGCTAGTCCCCGTAGGAATTAATTGTTTCCAAATTGGCAACAGCATGGTATCTGAATAACAAATTTAACTGAGTTTGCGGGGGTTAGTGGCTGTGAGCTATTTACTTGTTGCTAATCAAATTTGGAAGAGCGAGCTACCATCTATGATTTTGAGCAACCTTCTTTCTTTCTTTTTCTTTAATTGAACCAGTGGTAATATGTGTTGAAATTTTGTCACTGCAGCTTCATAATTATTTAGAACCATAAACTCATTTAGTATTTTCAAGTGACCGAGTGCGCATTAATAATTTGTGCCGTAACAGTTATTATGTATTTTCAAGTGTGTTAGTGATCAAAAGCTATCTGTCCGTCAAGATTCATAGATTATATTGCTTAGTAACAAGTTGTGTATAACTGTGATTGTTAATTAGATAATGTCCAATGGCTTTCCACTCCCGGACCTTTGCGCCCAAGCCTACCAGCTCCAACGTACCATTCCATACATGTCCTACCTGTGCTCAAAAGTGGATGGGAATTCGAACATAATACACAAATACAGAGATGATATAATGGTGAATGCATGTGCAACAACTGGAGTTAGTGATGAAGAGAAGAACAACTTTTATGAAAAGCTCTATGGAGAACATCAGCAATGGGAATGTGAAAAATTGTATTGGGAATTTCAATGATAAGTTGGTGTAAGATGAAATCTGTAGAACCTCAACAGGAATAGGAAGTCTAAATACAAAGACAAACAGTTCTGCAGCAAGCTGAAAGTGTTCCAAAAATCTCACCACCTTGTGTTACCAGTTTCACAGCTTATAAACTTCCACATGGGAAAAATATATTAAAAACAAAGATTCCAAGACTTACCAAGCGGGAAAGTGCAGGTAGATATGCACAATGAATAAAACACACACACACAGAATTTCGAGCTTTCGCAACAGTAGGATGCTTCGTCAGGAAAGAGGGAAGGAAAAGGAAAGTTGAAAGGATGTGGGTTTTAAGGGAGAGGGTAAGGAGTCATTCCAGTCCCGGGAGCGGAAAGACTTACCTTAGGGGGGAAAAAGGATAGGTATATACTCGCGCGCGCGCGCGCGCGCACACACACACACACACACACACACACACACACACACACACACACACACACACACACACAGACATATTTAAAGCCAAAGAGTTTGGGCAGAGATGTCAGTCGAGGCGGAAGTGTAGAGGTAAAGATGATGTTGAATGACAGGTGAGGCATGAGTGGCGGCAACTTGAAATTAGCGGAGATTGAGGCCTGGTGGATAACGAGAAGAGAGGATATATTGAAGGGCAAGTTCCCATCTCCGGAGTTTGGATAGGTTGGTGTTGGTGGGAAGTATCCAGATAACTCGGACGGTGTAACACTGTGCCAAGATGTGCTGGCCGTGCACCAAGGCATGTTTAGCCACAGGGTGATCCTCATTACCAACAAACACTGTCTGCCTGTGTCCATTCATGCGAATGGACAGTTTGTTGCTGGTCATTCCCACATAGAAAGCGTCACAGTGTAGGGAGGTCAGTTGGTAAATCACGTGGGTGCTTTCACACGTGGCTCTGCCTATGATCGTGTACACCTTCCGGGTTACAGGACTGGAGTAGGTTGTGGTGGGAGGGTGCATAGGACAGGTTTTACACCGGGGGCAGTTGCAAGGGGTAGGAGCCAGAGGATAGGGAAGGTGGTTTGGGGATTTCATAGGGATGAACCAAGAGGTTACGAAAGTTAGGTGGACGGCAAAAAGACATTCTTGGAGGAGTGGGGAGGATTTCATGAAGGATGGATCTCATTTCGGGGCAGGATTTTAGGAAGTCGTATCCCTGCTGGAGAGCCACATTCAGAGTCTGATCCAGTCCCGGGAAGTACCCTGTCACAAGTGGGGCACTTTTGGGGTTCTTCTGTGAGAGGTTCTGGGTTTGAGGGGATGAGGAAGTGGCTCTGGTTATCTGCTTCTGTACCAGGTCGGGAGGGTAGTTGCGGGATGCGAAAGCTGTTTTCAGGTTGTTGGTGTAATGGTCGAGGGTTTCAGGACTGGAGCAGATTCGTTTGCCACGAAGGCCTAGGCTTTAGGGAAGGGACCGTTTGATATGGAATGGGTGGCAGCTGTCATAATGGAGGTACTGTTGCTTGTTGGTGGGTTTGATGTGGACGGAAGTGTGAAGCTGGCCATTGGACAGATGGAGCGTCAAGGAAAGTGGCATGGGATTTGGAGTAGGATGGAACCAAAGGAGTTGAGGTTGGAGAGGAAATTCTGTAGTTTGTTCTTCACTGTGAGTCCAGATCATGAAGATGTCATCAATAAATCTGTACCAAACTTTGGGTTGGCAGGCTTGGGTAACCAAGGCTTCCTCTAAGCGACCCATAAATAGGTTGGCATGCGACGGGGCCATCCTGGTACCCATGGCTGTTCCCTTTAATTGTTGGTATGTCTGGCCTTCAAACGTGAAGAAGTTGTGGGTCAGGATGAAGCTGGCTAAGGTGACGAGGAAAGAGGTTTTAGGTAGGGTGGCAGGTGATCGGCGTGAAAGGAAGTGCTCCATTGCAGCGAGGCCCTGGACGTGCAGGATATTCGTGTATAGGGAAGTGGCATCAATGGTTACAAGGATGGTTTCCTGGGGTAACAGACTGAGTACGGATTCCAGGCATTCGAGAAAGTGGTTGGTGTCTTTGATGAAGGATGGGAGACTGCATGTAATGGGTTGAAGGTGTTGATCTACGTAGGCAGAGATACGTTCTGAGGGGGCTTGGTAGGCTTTAGGGAAGGGACCGTTTGATATGGAATGGGTGGCAGCTGTCATAATGGAGGTACTGTTGCTTGTTGGTGGGTTTGATGTGGACGGAAGTGTGAAGCTGGCCATTGGACAGATGGAGCGTCAAGGAAAGTGGCATGGGATTTGGAGTAGGATGGAACCAAAGGAGTTGAGGTTGGAGAGGAAATTCTGTAGTTTGTTCTTCACTGTGAGTCCAGATCATGAAGATGTCATCAATAAATCTGTACCAAACTTTGGGTTGGCAGGCTTGGGTAACCAAGGCTTCCTCTAAGCGACCCATAAATAGGTTGGCATGCGACGGGGCCATCCTGGTACCCATGGCTGTTCCCTTTAATTGTTGGTATGTCTGGCCTTCAAACGTGAAGAAGTTGTGGGTCAGGATGAAGCTGGCTAAGGTGACGAGGAAAGAGGTTTTAGGTAGGGTGGCAGGTGATCGGCGTGAAAGGAAGTGCTCCATTGCAGCGAGGCCCTGGACGTGCAGGATATTCGTGTATAGGGAAGTGGCATCAATGGTTACAAGGATGGTTTCCTGGGGTAACAGACTGAGTACGGATTCCAGGCATTCGAGAAAGTGGTTGGTGTCTTTGATGAAGGATGGGAGACTGCATGTAATGGGTTGAAGGTGTTGATCTACGTAGGCAGAGATACGTTCTGAGGGGGCTTGGTAACCAGCTACAATGGGGCGGCCAGGATGTTTGGGTTTGTGAATTTTAGGAAGTGGGTAGAAGGTAGGAGTGCGAGGTGTCGGTGGGGTCAGGAGTTTGATGGACTCAGGTGAAAGGTTTTGTAGGGGGCCTAAGGTTATGAGGATTCCTTGGAGCTCCGCCTGGACATAAGGAATGGGATTACCTTGGCAAACTTTGTATGTAGAATTGTCTGAAAGCTGACGCAGTCCCTCAGCCACACACTCCCGACGATCAAGTACCATGGCCGTGGAACCCTTGTCAGCCGGAAGAATGATGATGGATCGGTCAGCTTTCAGATCACGGATAGCCTGGGCTTCGGCTGTGGTGATGTTGGGAGTAGGACTAAGGTTTTTCAAGAAAGATTGAGAGGCAAGGCTGGAAGTGAGAAATTCCTGGAAGGTTTGGAGAGGGTGATTTTGAGGAAGAGTAGGTTGAGGTTTGCTGGAAAGGTTGTGGAGGGTGAGTGAGTTGCCTTTCTGGAGGTGAGAAACCAGGAGATTGGACAGTTTTTTTTTGAGGTGGAGGGTGGCATGCTGTTCTAATTTGAGGTTGGCCTGTAGGAGGATGCTATGAACAGCCGGTGTGGATGTGGGAGAGGAAAGATTGAGGACTTTGATTTGGGATAGGAGTTGACGGGTGTGTTCATTGGCCGAGTCGATGTATAGGTGAAGGATTAGGCGGGTGAGGGCTATGGATTGTGCAGTTTGGAACTGGTATAAGGACTGATGGAAAGAAGGATTGCAGCCATAGATGGGAACTTTAAGTGTGAGGCCTTTGGGAGTAATGCCAAATGTCAGACAAGCCTGAGTAAATAAAATATGGGAGCGTAATCTGGCTAGGGTGAAGGCATGTTTGCGGAGGGAATGTAAATAAAATTTAATGGGGTCGTTGTAGGGATGTCGTGAGGTTGACATGGTATTAGAAGGTGGAAAGGGTAATATAAGGTTAAAGTGAAAGCGAAAGGCGTCCCCGGAGGCTGATCAGAAAGCCTCCCCGGTGCGTCTGACAAACCGGTTTCAGGCACTGTCTCTGGCTGAGCCAGATGCAGCCGCCTGCCCTGTTTCAGAGGATCATTCTCAGCCTTCAAGGTCCAGGCAATCGCAGAGGGTGGGCTTACTGGTAGTTGGGAGCTCCAATGTTAGGCGCGTAATGGGGCCCCTTAGGGATATGGCGGCTAAGGAGGGGAAGAAATCCAGTGTGCACTCCGTGTGCATTCCGGGAGGAGTCATTCCTGATGTGGAAAGGGTCCTTCCGGATGCCATGAAGAGCACAGGGTGCAGCCAGCTGCAGGTGGTGGCACATGTCGGCACTAATGACGTGTGTCGCTTTGGATCTGAGGAAATTCTCTCTGGATTCCAGCGGCTATCTGATTTGGTGAAGGCTGCCGGTCTTGCTTACGAGATGAAGGCAGAGCTCACCATCTGCAGCATCGTTGACAGAACCGACTGCGGACCTTTGGTGCAGAGCCGGGTGGAGGGTCTGAATCAGAGGCTCAGACGGTTTTGCGACCGTATTGGCTGCAGATTCCTTGACTTGCGCCATAGGGTGGTGGGGTTTCGGGTTCCGCTGAATAGGTCAGGAGTTCACTACACTCAGCTGGCGGCTACATGGGTAGCGGAGGCTGTGTGGCATGGACTGGGCGGTTTTTTAGGTTAGAAGGCCTCGGGAAAGTGTGGGATGGGCTGCAATGTCAAAGGGTGCTTGGCAATTACAGGACGTGCTTGGATCAAGGAACAGTCGGAATTATAGTTGTAAATTGTTGTAGTTGCGCTGGAAAAGTCCCTGAGCTTCAAGCGCTAATAGAAAGCACAGAAGCTGATATCGTTATAGGTACAGAAAGCTGGCAAAAGCCTGAAATAAGTTCTGCAGAAATTTTTACGAAGTCTCAGACGGTGTTCAGGAAAGATAGATTAGACAGAATTGGTGGTGGAGTGTTGGTGTCTGTCAGTAGTGGTTTATCTTGTAGTGAAGTCGAAGTAGATACTCCGTGCGAATTGGTGTGGGTGGAGGTTATACTTAACAGCCGAATTAAGTTAATAATTGGCTCCTTCTACCGACCCCCAGACTCCGATGATACAGTTGTGGAACAGTTCAGAGAAAGTTTGAGTCTCGTAACAAATAAATACCCCACTCATACGGTTATAGTTGGTGGGGACTTCAACCTACCCTCGGTATGTTGGCAAAAATACTTGTTTAAAACCGGTGGTAGGCACAAAACGTCTTCCGAGATTGTCCTAAATGCATTCTCCGAAAATTATTTAGAGCAGTTAGTCCACGAACCCACGCGAATTGTAAATGGTTGCGAAAACACACTTGACCTCTTGGCCACAAACAATCCAGAGCTGATAGAGAGCATCATGACTGATACAGGGATTAGTGATCACAAGGTCATTGTAGCTAGGCTCAATACCATTTCTTCCAAATCCATCAGAAACAAACGCAAAATAATTTTATTTAAAAAGCGGATAAAGTGCCACTAGAAGCCTTCCTAAAAGACAATTTCCATTCCTTCCGAACTGACTATGCGAATGTAGACGAGATGTGGCTCAAATTCAAAGATATAGTAGCAACAGCAATTGAGATATTCATACCTCATAAATTGGTAAGAGATGGAACGGATCCCCCGTGGTACACAAAAAAGGTCCGAACGCTGTTGCAGAGGCAACGGAAAAAGCATGCGAAGTTCAGAAGAACGCGAAATCCTGAAGATGGGCTAAAATTTACAGACGCGCGAAACTTGGCACGTACTTCGATGCGAGATGCCTTTAATAGGTTCCACAACGAAACATTGTCTCGAAATTTGGTAGAAAATCCGAAGAAATTCTGGTCGTATGTAAAGTACACAAGCGGCAAGACGCAGTCAATACCTTCGCTGCGCAGTGCCGATGGTACTGTTACCGACGACTGTGCCGCTAAAGCGGAGTTATTGAACGCAGTTTTCCGAAATTCCTTCACCAGGGAAGACGAAGGGAATATTCCAGAATTTGAAACACGAACATCTGCTAGCATGAGTTTCTTAGAAGTAGATACCTTAGGGGTTGCGAAGCAACTCAAATCGCTTGATACGGGCAAGTCTTCAGGTCCAGATTGTATACCGATTAGGTTCCTTTCAGATTACGCTGATACTATAGCTCCCTACTTAGCACTCATATACAACTGCTCGCTCACCGATAGATCTGTACCTACAGATTGGAAAATTGCGCAGGTCGCACCAGTGTTCAAGAAGGGTAGTAGGAGTAATCCATTTAACTACAGACCTATATCATTGACGCCGGTTTGCAGTAGGGTTTTGGAGCATATACTGTATTCAAACATTATGAATCACCTCGAAGAGAACGATCTATTGACACGTAATCAGCATGGCTTCAGAAAACATCGCTCTTGTGCAACGCAGCTAGCTCTTTATTCGCACGAAGTAATGGCCGCTATCAACAGGGGATCTCAAGTCGATTCCGTATTTCTAGATTTCCGGAAAGCTTTTGACACCGTCCCTCACAAGCGACTTCTAATCAAGCTGCGGAGCTATGGGGTATCGTCTCAGTTGTGCGACTGGATTCGTGATTTCCTGTCAGGAAGGTCGCAGTTCGTAGTAATAGACGGCAAATCATCGAGTAAAACTGAAGTGATATCAGGTGTTCCCCAGGGAAGCGTCCTGGGACCTCTACTGTTCCTGATCTATATAAATGACCTGGGTGACAATCTGAGCAGTTCTCTTAGACTGTTCGCAGATGATGCTGTAATTTACCGTCTAGTAAGGTCATCCGAAGACCAGTATCAGCTGCAAAGCGATTTAGAAAAGATTGCTGTATGGTGTGTCAGGTGGCAGTTGACG
Source organism: Schistocerca gregaria (assembly GCF_023897955.1). Taxonomy (NCBI): domain Eukaryota; kingdom Metazoa; phylum Arthropoda; class Insecta; order Orthoptera; family Acrididae; genus Schistocerca; species Schistocerca gregaria. The sequence continues at coordinate 55,431,295 of NC_064925.1, read as the reverse complement.
CTAAATAACGAAAAGTGTGAGATGATCCACATGAGTTCCAAAAGAACTCCGTTGGAATTCGATTACTCGATAAATAGTACAATTCTCAAGGCTGTCAATTCAACTAAGTACCTGGGTGTTAAAATTACGAACAACTTCAGTTGGAAGGACCACATAGATAATATTGTCGGGAAGGCGAGCCAAAGGTTGCGTTTCATTGGCAGGACACTTAGAAGATGCAACAAGTCCACTAAAGAGACAGCTTACACTACACTCGTTCGTCCTCTGTTAGAATATTGCTGCGCGGTGTGGGATCCTTACCAGGTGGGATTGACGGAGGACATCGATAGGGTGCAAAGAAGGGCAGCTCGTTTTGTATTATCGCGTTATAGAGGAGAGAGTGTGGCAGATATGATACACGAGTTGGGATGGAAGTCATTACAGCATAGACGTTTTTCGTCGCGGCGAGAGCTTTTTACGAAATTTCAGTCACCAACTTTCTCTTCCGAATGCGAAAATATTTTGTTGAGCCCAACCTACATAGGTAGGAATGATCATCAAAATAAAATAAGAGAAATCAGAGCTCGAACAGAAAGGTTTAGGTGTTCGTTTTTCCCGCTCGCTGTTCGGGAGTGGAATAGTAGAGAGTTAGTATGATTGTGGTTCGATGAACCCTCTGCCAAGCACTTAAATGTGAATTGCAGAGTAGTTATGTAGATGTAGAAATGGAAATATATATAGGGAGAGATAAAGGTGTGAAAAAAGTTGAAAAAGTGTTGGTTTGAGATGAGCTATGTTGATCCTGTGCTGAACTTAGGTTGGTGAACAACAGTGAGTGCAAAGGTTAGGTAGTGGTGTTGTCTTCAAAACACGTTAAAGGGTGGGGAAATTCAGGAAAATTACGAAAAAAAATTCTCGAAAAAAATTTCCTGAAAAAAAATCTCGAAAAAAATGCGTGTGAATGTATTCAAAGGGCTGGTTGTGTACTGGCAGGTTATGAGAATGAGGCTAACAATTGTTTGATGAAGAAATAATAACGTTTAAACCTGTGGGAAGCTGCTAAAAAATGATCGGTTATGTGGGAAAAACAGGAATAGAAATAAAACGAAAGTTGTTGGAAATAGCTGAGATGGTTGTTTAATGGGTGAAAGGAACTGAAGCTGTAAAATAGTATTCATGAGTTTACACGTAATGTTTGTAAACTTGGAACAGTGGATTTTATACCAGCGGTTATGTTGAAAGCGTTAAAAATTTTTAGGTTATGGTTTGGAAGTAAATTACGTATTATTGAATATAATTAGGCAGGATAAAATGTATGGTAGATTACGAAAAAAGGGAAGATGAATACCAAGTGAAACTATTTGTACAAACAAAAAGACAAAGTAAGACGATAGAGAAGATTTCGAAATGCAACAGAGACAATAACAAACGTAATTGTTGGGTTCAAATTAATGATGATGTAAACAAAATAGAAAGAAACTTCCACATGGGAAAAATATATTAAAAACAAAGATTCCAAGACTTACCAAGCGGGAAAGCGCCAGTAGATAGGCACAATAAATAAAACACACAAACACACACACAGAATTTCGAGCTTAATATATTTTTCCCATGTGGAAGTTTCTTTCTATTTTTTATATATATAAAATATATAAATATATAAAATAGAAAGAAACTTCCACATGGGAAAAATATATTAAAAACAAAGATTATAAGACTTACCAAGAGGGAAAGCACCGACAAACAGGCACAATGAACAAAACACACAAACACACACACAGAATTACTAGCTTTCGCAACCGATGGTTGCTTGTTCAGGAAGGAGAGGGAAAGACGAAAGGATGTGGGTTTTAAGGGAGAGGGTAAGGAGTCATTCCAATCCCGGGAGCGGAAAGACTTCCCTTATGGGAAAAAAAGACAGGTGTACACTCGCGCACACACGCGCGCGCGCACACACACACACACACACACACACACACACATCCATCCGCACATACACAGACACAAGCAGACATATTTAAAGGCTTTAAATATGTCTGCTTGTGTCTGTGCGGATGGATATGTGTGTGTGTGCGAGTGTACACCTGTCTTTTTTTCCCCTAAGGGAAGTCTTTCTGCTCCCGGGATTGGAATGACTCCTTACCCTCTCCCTTAAAACCCACATTCTTTCGTCTTTCCCTCTCCTTCCTGAAGAAGCAAACATCGGTTGCGAAAGCTAGTAATTCTGTGTGTGTGTTTTGTTCATTGTGCCTGTCTGCCGGCGCTTTCCCGCTTGGTATATATAACAATGCACAAGATTTTACTTATTCATTTATATAACATCTGAAGTACTCATTCTCCAATTTCATGTTTAGTATTTACAATATAGACTTACCTTATAGTACACATTTTTGTTAGTTCATACACTGCTTCAAAGCCATGATTCACACTCTGTGACAGTAACTGTGCAAATTCTTGATTGTTGAATATCTTAAGAGAACAACTGGGTGGTATTTTGCACACTGTACTCGGATGAAATCCATGATGGTGATTACAGTTCCGTGACTGTACAAAAATGGCACTGTCAGATTTATTTTGAGCATACACTTCACCTCCAATATAAACTAACTGAACACCTGGAACAAAAGAATTATCATTATTACAACTCTCGCATGATGATAAAGAACACACCAATTGTTCTACAGATTTCACACTTATACTGAATCAAGACATGGTTTCTATAAGTCATGCACTTGAACATCCAGTTTCTTTCTGCTCCCCCCCCCCCCCCTCCATTCTAATAACTTGTCATCATAACGTTAATCAGACAGTGTTATTCAAAAAGTTATACAAGTCTTAGCTGCCACAACAAAGTCAGAAATCATAGGCTGCTGCTCTCCATAGACATGATACGTTGAACTGGAGACAGCCATGATAAAAAGACTTGTCACATTTAAGCTTTTAGCCAAAGCTTTCTTCTGAAAAGAAAAACACACATATTTACACAATCAAGCATCCACTCCCCCCCAACACACACACACACACACACACACACACACACACACACACACACACACACACACACACGCACGCACGCATCAAAGCCCTGATGAAGTATGTGGTAAAGTTACTCCAGTCCAGGGTGGTACTGGGTGACAAAGGGGGGCACTCGTGTGTAGCTTGTTCTTGGCAGTGGTGGGAGGGTTGGGCAAGTGTGGGGATATGCACAGGGAATCTATTGGTTGACTGAAGCTAGGGAATGGTGCCTGTCTGTGGAGGTCTTTGCAAAACCTTCAGTATACTGGGCAAGGGAGCTCCTGCTACTGAAGATACCCCATCCCCAGACATCCCGGCTGTATGGGAGTGAGTTTTTTGGCATGCAAGGGATGACAGCTGTCAAAATACAGGTACTGTTGGTGGGTTTAATGTGGACAGAGGTGCACATGGATCCTTCAGAGAGATGAATGTCAATTTCCAGCACCATGTGAAGTGAATGGGAGCGAAGGTGAAGGGTTGAGGGTAGGGTGCCCTGACCCTGATTTCAGATATTGGAAATATCACCAATCAATCTGAACCAGACCAGAGGTTTCAAGTTTTGGAAGGCTGTGAAGGTTTCCTCTAGACCGACATAAATATGTTGACTTGCAGGGGGAAGAAAGTCATGTGAGTGCTATGACTGTGCCATGGATTTGTTCATATGCCTTCCCTACAAATGAGATCTAATTTGTTTTACGATATAGGTTGTAAGGTGTATGAGGAATGAAGTAGTGAATTCCGAGTCTGAAAGACTTGGGAGAGTAAGAGGTTTAATACCAGAAGACCATAGGCATGGGAAGTGTTGGTGTATATAGGGAAGTTATGCCAACAGTGATGATTAGAGGTCCAGAAAGTAAAGGGGTGGGGACGGTGGGAAGTCTGTGAAATTAGCAGTTGGTATCTTTGATGTGAGAGACTAGATTTCGGACAGTTGGTTGGAAGTGTTGGTCAATGAGAGCAGAAATACTTTCAGCAAGAGTACAATAACCAGCCAGCAAACCACACAATAACCCTGGGTTCAGTGTGGGGTGGTGATGAGGTGGGGTGGACTGCTGTGGCCTTCTGTGTTGTTGTAAACTACTGAGGGCAATGGCAGGATGGAGCCTCTACATTGTTTCTAGGCCCATGGTTCAATACACAATACGCTTTCGGTAACCTACTGTAGCCACACGCTCCACCCAACTGTTTTGGCCCCCCCCCCCCCCCTGCCCTGTCACCTGCCAATCTTTTCCCCTTCTCTATCCCTCTTAGCTCTGCTCCCTGTTTTTCTCCCTCTGTTCTTCTCCCTCAGCCACACAACACTGTGCCTGAGAGCCTTGTCCCATTTTCTGTGTGCTCCAGTACACTACACCGATCACTGATTCATCTTCCCCACCTGTCCCTCCGATTCCTCTCCTTGCCCACACCACTCCAGATTGTTGCTCCTGCTAAATGCGTTTCTGTTGTATCCTGGCCATAACAGCCAGCGATGGCAGTTGTGTTTGTGTGTGTGTGTGTGTGTGTGTGTGTGTGTGTGTGTGTGTTGTGCTGTCTGGTGTAAATGTATGGGTCCTTTTTTTTTATTTTTTTAAGGAGGCTTTGACTGTAGGCTTACATGTTGCAGTCTTTTCGTCATGGCTGTCTGCAACTCAATGTGTCATTTTTATGGTGAGTAGCAATATATCCTTTTCATAACATTGTTGACATGCGAACCTGGACTTTCCATTGTCAGAAATTACAGAAAATTTAATTAATTGTAATGTTTTGTATGGGCACAAGTTGGAAGAAGGTGTGATATAAAAACAAGAATCAGTACCTGGTACGTCAGGACACTGCTACAAGCACGAAAAGTAGAATACTTTAAAGGAAGGATGAAAAAGAATAATACAGGCCTAGAAGGAATTGCTAAGTTAAGATGGAATGGACATCGAAAATTGTTGTGTTATGAGTATTCAGGATGACAAATAAAAGGAAGAAATGATGTAGGAGCGATTATCACAAGGAAAACAGTTACGTGTGTGGAAAATGTAAGTGTGCAAACAAAAGAGTATTGGCTTGGAATACAAAAATATATATTAATTATACAAGTGTATATGTAAATTCCAGAACATGACGACCAGATTGTACAAGAAAAGGCAAGAACCATAAAAGAACTATTATCTATTACATACATTTAAACTAAATTTCAAACAATTATCGACAGAAATTAACATATTTACAATACTATAATGCAAAGAATTTTAAACAATCTCTTTCCCTATATTACTTCACCATCTGTTAAAAAATTGTATAGAAGTTTATACACCTTACATCTTGGGTTGCTGCATGAGTTTTAACTTCTGCCAGTAAAGAATTTCCAGAGGACATAAGAGTGTGTGTGTTTGGGAAGGGGGGGGGGGGGGGGCGGCACGCTCTCGCATGTGCATGTTTGGAGCTTGCATGTGCTCAACACCGAGGTTATCAGCACCCTTACACATATTAAAAGAAATTAATTTGGAGAAAATGACTAAAATTGTTGTCTTACAGTGAAGAGAAAGCATATAAAATGACAAGCATTCACTCACTCTTACCCCACTTGGATTCACTCACACAATCACTCATCTCAGACGAGTTAAGACAATGGAGAAAGAGTGAAAAGTGTGACACATGGGATATTTTTTTCCTTTTTTATTTTTTTCGTTTGTGTGTGTGTGTGTGGTTTTAGTTCGCGCAACTAAAGTGGTCATTAGCGCCCAGACTAAATTATGAATGCACTGCGAGGCACAATGTTAAAGCAGCAACTAAAAAGGACAACACAATAAAAGGAACATTAACAGGCAAGGGATTAAAAGAAAACAGCATAATCAAATGTCCTTAGACAGGTTTGTCAAGTGGATAAAACGAAGAACACAAGCAGCTAAAATTTCATCCAGAGTACATGGCAGGCCAAGATCAATGCGCAGTGTATTAAAATTTGAACAGGACATTAAAATGTGGCGTAATGTCAGCAATTGCCCACATGGGCAGAACGGTGCTGGCACAGCCGTCAGCAGTTGGCGGTGGCTTGATCCGGCAGTGTCCAATCCGTAACCAGGCCAAAATGAGCTACTCCCACCGAGAAGGGCATGAAGAGGTCATCTAAGCCATGGGAAGAGGTTTCAAGGCCTGAAGCTTGTTTTCAGTAAGTGCAGACCAATCAGCATGCCACAGTGATAAAAGGCACTGACAAATGACCCTGCTAAAATCAGATGAAGGCACACAACAAGAAGCTGTCCAAGACTGGAGGACCGCAGCCTTGGCCGTGGCATCTGCAGCTTCGTTCTCAGGGATACCGACATGGCCAGGATCCCACATAAGGGTAACTGGAGAACCATCGTCCGCCAGCTGCTGAAGAGAGCGTTGGATCCGGTGCACGAAAGGGTGAACCGGATATGGATCACTGAGGCTCTGGATGGTGCTCAGGGAATCAGAGCAGATGACATAAGCAGATTGTCGGTGGTGGCAGATGTAAAGAACAGCCTGATAGAGGGCAAACAGCTCAGCTGTGAAGACCGAACAATGCCCCGACAATAAAAGAACACCCGACACCGTCATTGGTCTTACAGCCATCTGTATAAATGAAGGTCATATTAATGAACTTCGAACGAAGTTCGACAAACCGCGTGTGGTATACCGAAGCTGGGGTAACCTCCTTTGGGAGCAAGCCAAGGTCAAGGTGAACGCGAACCTGAGCCTGGAGTCAAGGTGGCGTTTGGCTCTCACCCACTCTAAAGGTTGCAGGAAGCGGAAAATCAAGTTGGTGAAGGAGGCAATGAAAGTGAACTCCTGTATTGACGGTCGAGAGAGTTGTCAAAAAAGGAATGATAATACGGGTGGTCGGGCATTGATAATAGCCAACAGGCATACCAACAAAGCAGTATATCGCACTGGTAGGTTAGTGGCAATTCACCGGCTTCAGCATGAAGACTCTCGACGGGACGCAAGACGTAACCCCCGATGTTGTATAGAGTCAAGGCAGCGTGAGATGGACGGCCATGCAGAGGAGTACACGAAGCTCCCATAATCCAGCTTTGAGCGGACGATCGACTGATATAGGCGAAGCAGGACGTTTCAATCCGCTCCCCATGATGTACCGCTAAGAACACGGAGTACATTTAGGGAACAGGTACAACGGGCAGCCAAATATGACACATGTGGAGACCAGCTAAGTTTCTGTCAAATGTAAGACCTAAAAATTTTGTTGTCTCCACGAATGGGAGAGTAATGGGACCGAGATGTAAAGACGGTGGGAGAAACTCTTTGTAGTGCCAGAAATTAATACAGACCGTCTTCTCGGCAGAAAAACGGAAGCCATTGGCGACACTCCAGGAGTAAAGATGGTCAAGACAACGCTGAAGACAGCGCTCCAGGAAACATGTACGCTGCGCGCTGCATATTATGGTAAAATCATCCACAAAAAGAGAGCCTGATACATAAGCTGGGAGGCAATCCATTATTGGATTGATCGCTATGGCGAAGAGAGCGACGGTCAAAACTGAGCCCTGTGGCACCCCATTCTCCTGGCGAAAGGCATTGGACAGGACAGAACCCACATGTACCCTGAACTTTCGATCCATTAAAAATGCACGAATAAAAAGAGGGAGGCATGGTGCGGAGAATGCCCGCCCTCCAACAGGTGTTGTAAACCTTCTCCAAATCAAAGAACACAGCCACTGACTGGCACTTCCGCAAGGAGTTATTCATGATGAAGGTCGACAAGGTAACCAGATGGTCAACAGCAGAGTGGTGCCTACGAAATATACATTGTACATTGGTAAGTAGGTGTCGAGATTCGAGCAGCCAAACCAAACGAGAGTTAACAATTCATTCCATCATCTTACAGACACAGCTGGAAAGGGAAATGAGTCAATAACTGGAAGGAAAGTGCTTGTCCTTCCCCGGCTTAGGACTCGGGACAACAATAGATTCGTGCCAGCATGTGGGAACATGACCCTCAATCCAGATGCGATTATAAGTACGAAGAAGAAAACCTTTACCCACAGGAGAAAGTGCACCATCGAGTTCCCACATGGTGAATGATGCATTATAACTTTCATGATTCGAGGAGCGGAAGTTAGGTGGCCATGCCTCCTCTGCCTGTTTTTGGAGGAGGAAGGCAGGGTGGTAATGAGCGGAACTCTAAACCTCTGCGAAAAATCAGCCGAAGGCATTGGAGACATCCTCAGGGGCCACAAGGACATCATTCGCGACCGTCAAGCCAGAAACTGATGAGTGGACCTTAGTGCCAGATAGCCGGCACGGGCTACCCCAGACAAGAGGAGGAGGAGTAAAACTGTTGAAGGAGATTGTGAGAGCAGCCCAGCTGGCTATCTTGCTTTCTTTAATAACACGACGACACCGCGCACGTAATCGTTTATAATTAATAAAATTCACCATCGTAAGGTGGCATTTAAAGGTGCATAAAGCACGTCGACGAGCACGTATAGTGTCTCTACATGTTGCAGTACACCAGGGGACCGGTACGTGACATGGAGAAGAAGTAGTATGAGGGATGGAAGATTCAGCAGCAGTGAGAATGACTTCCGTGAGGTGTGCGACCTGACTATCGCAGCTTGCGAAGTTTTGATCCTGAAATGTCGCCCTGGAAGAGAAGAGGCCCCAGTCTGCTTTGGAGATGTTCCGACAAGTTGAGCATGGAGATGGGGTATGATGCAGGAGATGGATAACACAAGGCAAGTGGTCGCTCGAATACGTATCAGAAAGAACGTACCACTCAAACCGACATGCAAGTAGGGGCACCAGTATTGAGGCAGACAAGATTGAGGTGGTTGAAATGGTCTGATAACAGGGAGCCTCTCGGGCAGGATGCTGGAGAGCCCCAAAGGGGATGGTGGGTATTGAAGTCTCCAGTCAACAAAAATGGTGCAGGTAGCTGAGCAATAATTTGCATCATGTCTGCCCTGGTAACGGCAGACGAAGATGGAGTGTAAACAGTACAAATGGAAAATGTGAAAGTGGGGAGAGTAATTCGGATGGCAACTGCCTGTTGATTGGTGTGCAATGTGATGGGATCGTAGTAGATATCATCCTGGACCAGCAACATAACCCCTCCATGAGCCGGAATACCTGCCACAGGGGGTAGGTCAAAATGCACAGATATATAGTGTGCCAAGTCAATACAATCGCATGGGCGTAGCTTCATTTCCTGGAGAGCTACTACGAGCGGACAATGCAAGTGTAGCAGCAACTTTAAGTCCTCTCGGTTGGAGCGAATGTTGCGAATATTCCAATGAAGAAGTGCCATCGTGAGAAGAAAAAGAAAAACAAGAACCAAGTAGGGGTCACCATCAAGGTCGCTGAGGGCCTGGCTTCGAGCGAGCACTTTCTCTTTGACCCGAATTTCCTGTATACAGCATTCATCCTTGTAGATGGGACAGTCGCGAGAGGACGCTGCATGGTCACCCTGACAGTTCACACAATGAGGAGACGGAGGTGGACAGTCACCCTCATGGGTGCCCCTGCCACAAGTGACGCGTTTGGCCGCATTAGAACAAGACTGGCGGGTGTGGTTAAAACGCTGACACTGGTAGCAGCGTGTAGGTGTCGGGACATAGGGGCGAACAGAAATAACCTCATATGGGATTAAAACAGAAGTAAAACCATGAAACAACTAAAAGAAAGGTACAGGGAAATGTGACTGGCTGACCACTTACCAAAAAATTGGGCGAGTAATAAGCTAGACAAATCACAGAACCTTAAGACTCTCATTACATTCGTTCAAATGTTACTTAAAATAGAGGGCAGATCTAATGGGCCCTGCCCTCTGGTCAGAAAATAAAACACAGTGTCATAAAATATGGTGTACACTAATCTGTACAGCACAAGCACTGCACTCTCAACGGAGCAAGAAGTCATGCGTCATTAGGCTATGGCCTATGCAAAGAGGACCTCGTCCTGTCATTGTGGCTGGCGGACTGTGTTGTGACCTTTACTAAATGGAGTTGACTGTCTGGCATTTTCAGCCACTCATCCTCTCATTGACACAAGATTTTGTACCTCAACAGTAAGGCTATTGCACACATGGGGATGGCACCCTGAAGTAACTGAGGATCACAACATGCCTCCTTGGCTGCTAGATCTGCCCTATCATTCCCCACAATAGCAATGTGTCCTGGCTCTCAGCAAAAAGATACCTCCTTTCCCATCTGTTGTAGTTGGATGGTGTCCTGTATATTCTGGACTACTTTATTTGCTGGTTAAAAGTGTTTAGAGAGTGAAGGCACTTACAGAATTAGAAGAGGCAAGGCCTATCTCGTCTGCTCCAGTACCTGCAAGATCACATATATTTCTGCATCAAAGACAGTAAAGTCTTGAGGCAGTTAGACCTTGAGAACATAATCAGGGAAAACAACAGAGCAAACAATGGAGCCCCCCGTTTCAATCCATCCGTAAAGACAGCAATAGAGTTACGGTACTCATTCAAAAAAAGTGATAAAATAGTGTGTTAAAAACAGAAGCAGGAGTGCAATCTCTCCTGTACTCCACCAAATCTAAAAATTACTCTGGGCCTCAGTGGAACCAGGAAACCAGATGGCTAACACCCTGGTTTTGGGGTTTTATTTGCTCCACTCCAAGTGACTCCAGCACGTCACATGCAGATCCCAAATGGCCTTGTTGCTCATGGATGATTGGAGAAATGGCATTCCAGAGGTGGACGAGCAATATTATGGCACACAGGTGAATTCAGAGCTGCAAGGAACTTACTTGCCTCAGGGAGCATGAGTAGTTGCCATCAGATTGTAAGTGACTGTTCACCAGCCTCAGCACAGAGACTGAGTGACGGGCTGGTCCTCTAAGCACCTGTGGCCAGCCTAATCCCCTCATTGAGGACAGCGTCAATGATCTTCAAATAAGAAGGCCTCGCCGATCCATACACCATGCAACCATATCTGTCCACAAATGAACAAAAGCCGTACAAAAACAGAGCAGATATGCCCTGTCAGCCCACAATATTCAGTGTTTTCTGGGCCCTGGCTTTCAAGTCCCTTCGGTGTGGCAACCGTGAAAATTTGGAGTTAACATTGAGTACCAGAAACCTCACTGATTCTCCAAAATGTACAATGGTGTCCCTCATACACACATCAGGCAAATTAAAAATATGCAACTGACAGCTCACAGTTGCAACACTGGAGGAGGAACAGGAAACAGCAAAATTGTCCACAAATAAGGAGCACTTACAGGACTTCTTACCATACATGTGATGCTCTTTATGGGTATGGCACAGAGGGTAATGCTTAAAACATTGCTCAATACAATCAGACAGCACATCATCAACTCAACACCAAAAAAAGTGCTCTGACACGAAGGACCACATGGAAAAGGTCACAAAAACCTCACTGATGGAGTTGTATGAGAATAATGCACCTCCAAGTAGTGTCGTATGCCTTACTGACATCAAAGAATATTTGAGACAGTGATATTTATTTGGAAAACCTGCTGAATAGCCGCTCTACTATGGCCAGGTTGTCGACAGTGGAGCGAAATTTCTGGAATCCTCACTGAGACAGGCTAAGAAGCTGAGACCAGGCGATGGTTAACCATGTGCTCCAGGGTCTTTCCCACACAGCTCATTAAGGCGACCTTCCGGTAGCTACTGGGACACGGGCAGTCCTTTCCTGGTTTGACAAGAGGTATTAGGACTGCCTCTCTCCAAGAGTTGGACCTGTCTGCCATATAAGATCAAAACGTTTGAGGTGGTTTCCTCTTATGCTGCTGGCAAATATCAAAGAATATAGTACCGTGTTCGGTTACAAAAAAGGAAGGTGATGTCCATACAGAAGAACGTGGCCGGCAGACGCACTATCAGCAGGGCATGTATGGAAAGAGCGATAGTGATGGGGCTACTGGCAGGCGCTGTAGGGGAAATGCCGAGCACTGGATGGGAAGTGATATTTTTAACTGAATCTTATGCTCACATTTTTTTGTAAATACTAAGTAGAGCCCATCCACATCCACAATTGCATGGTTACCATTCAAAAAAGATAGTCACTTCTGCTTTGGTTATTATCTAAGACAAATTCTGCTGAAAATGCAGAAAATTATTTTCTCCTGACTTATTAACCATTTGTAACTTTCAGAGAAGTGTCACGAGTGGAAAATTTTGAGTAAAGCCTACACATTTCTTTGCTGCCATGTTAAAACTTGGTTATTTTGTGAAAGAACAGCAGACTTTACACTGTGTCATCTCACTTACGTGTTTTGCAGGTGCAATTACGAAAGAATTCTGAAACAGTAGTTTATTAAGTGAGGAACTGAGGAAAAATAAGGTCAGTAGTTTATGAAAAACCACATCCTTAGTACAAACTAAACACGTGATGTCTTCACTTAGGTTGTCCCAAGAGCTATAGCTTCACCAGGTATCGATGGCCCTTAAAAATTACATTCTTTAATTGAAAAAGTCTGTAGTTGGTGGAATAACATGGTAGATAATGAAGTTTTCCATCATAATCATATGGCAAAATACTCTCATCTTTGGTTGCTATCATTTACCAAAATCTCATTTCGATATTTCACACTTTTTATTAAATCTGTGGACTGTTGTGAATATTTCACTCTGGCTTTATTGCAGGTACAGCGCAACTGCAAATAAGTATGCTATGCTAGATCAGTTTTCTCAAGCTTGGTGACAGATCAGAGGTCTCCACCCAAGTTTAAAGAAAAATTCAGTACGATAGTTAAATTTGATGTTCAGCAACATGTTATGTAATATGCACCAAACACAAAATCATACTGATGCCTACTTTTCACTGCAAACTTTTCGAATTTCGTGTTGTCTTACTTCCACGTTAAAATCACAGTAACTGTCACCATTAACGGTATGGCTGGCACATCATCATCATCATCATCATCATCATCATCATCATCATGAACCTGACCTATAAAACTGTAAGTAATGCAATAATGAACTTTTTTTTACTGAGTAGTTCCTGCAAAACCATTTGGGAAAGATTGCAGGGCATGCGCCTTGATTCTGTCATCACTGACTGGCCGAAAGGTGGCTTCTCCTTCTGAAAAAGCAAATGGACTAGCCAAGCCCTTTGGACTAAAATTGATCACTGTGCATCAGACACCGTATCCTGCACGGACTAGTGATGACTTTAGTAACCTCTGTTTTCATAGAAGCAAATGATGTAGTGAATGTGGGAGGATGTATGGCCTTATAGCTCTTCTTGGCCTCACCATATAGGATGCATTTCGGTGTCTTAAATTCCTGCACCTTCCTTTCTTCAAGAAAGACACTGCAATTCCTACTCCTCGCAGCGTCATCCCCAGAGCAATTTACACGCTTCGGAAGAGAGGAGCAACCAACTCTGTCATGGGCAGCTTTGCAATATTTGCCACGAGTGGCTTCACCCTCACATCCTAGGGTGGTGTGCCCAAACAACTAGCATTGAAAATACTTGCTACAGGATAGGCTAGGAGCCGAGTACCAGGTCACAAGCATTGTGAAACCTAGTGCTAAGCTTAGGCAGGTTACAGAAAACCAAGAGGCCTTGTGCAAAGATTTTGATGGTGAGGACTGTGTTCTTATAGTAGGAGGAGCAGCAAACAGCCTGGCTAGGAATTCGGACTATAGTATTAGGTGTGACCTGGATGTAATAGGAGCAGCAACAGATTGCACTCGTGTGGTGGGGTTTGCGGATGTTTTGCAGTGCCATGACCAGCCCTGGATTAATACTGCTGTCAACCGTATTAACAGAGAGCTTGGGGGGGGGGGGGGGGGGGTACTGTTGGTAGAAACTAAATTTCATATCTGTGCTGTGCCTGTTGATGCAATTGGGAGGGGGGTTACACTAGGCATGGCCTGCACCTGAATAGGAGGGGGAAGGATAGATTAGTTGATCTTCTTGCAGAAAATATAGTGAGGGGGCCCACATGCACACAAGACAAAATACCTATGATTACTGGAGTCTGAGGGACACTTTTTTTTTTTTTTTTTTTTAGGGTAGAGCCTGGTTGCAGACAGAGAGTACTGAAAGAGATTAAAACAGAACAGAGCCATAATGTCTGTAGCAGTACCCAAAGAAATAAAATTTGTGTGTTTCATCAGAACATTTAGAGGATTGAAAAATAAGATAGGCGAGCTTCTTGTATAGGAGGTAAATACTGAAGGTATAGATGTTTTGCATCTCTCTGAACACCATGTAACTGCTGAGATGGAGAAGTTAAATTTAAGGGAGTACAGATTATCATTTTATTCATGTAGAGTCAACATGAAAAAAGGAGTTCCTACTTATATAAAAACTGGACACAAAGTCAAAAATATTGAAACAAATAGTTTTTGTGTAGATCAGATCCTTGAAGCATGTGCTTGTGAGTGCTACTGCAATATACTACTGAAGTAATTGTAACATTCTACAGATACACTCAAGGTAACTTTCAGCTATTCATGAAAAATCTAGAGGCATTATTGAGCTACCTGTCAGACAAAAAGAAGCAGTTTGTGGTTTGTGGTCATTTTAATTTTCTTAAAAGATACAGATAGGAAGAATGAGCTAGAATATTTATTTGGTTGTTTCAATCTAGTATCTGTTGTAAATTTTCCAACTCATGTGCAGCAGGATAGTAGGTCACTTACCAATAAAATTTTCACAGACAGTGCTCTGGCAGAAACAATTAATGTGTAGTTTTTAATGGGCTATCTGATAATGATGCACAATTAATGGAAATAATGAATATAGCACCTTACAGACTTCACACAGGTTCATACAAGGCAGGGAGGCTTATTGATGCGTACAGGGTACAGAGTTTTAAGAGCAGCCTAGAAGAGATAGAATGGGATGAAGTATTACACAGAAAATGATGCTGGTGCCACATTCAATTTATTCCACCGTAAATTTATCTTTTCTGAAACGTTATCCAATAAAGCCATTACAAAGTCAAGTAAGCCATGGATTACTAAGGAAATTAAGATATTGAGTAAGAGGAAGGGGGGAAATATATGTACAGGCCAGAATAAGTCAGGATCTGACGTTACTTAATTACTACAAAAGATACTGTAATATTTTAAGGAAACTCATTAAGAAGTTGAAAAGCTTGTGTTTTCTGACAGAAATTAATAATACGGATAATAAGATTAAAACTATATGGAATAGTGTCAAACGGCTGGCGGGGCACCCTGACAGTGCACAGCATATCATAGCAATAAAGCTAAATGATGATGTGAGTGATAATTCACAAGTTGCAAATATTTTTAACAATCACTTTCTGAACATAGCAGCAAAAATAGGATTAAAGGATTCAGCTGAAGAAGCAAAAAAGTATGTTAAAAATGTCATTCCCCAGGACTTCAGGCCTTTAGAAATAGCACCAACATCCCCCACTGAAATTAAGAGAGTTATAAATATACTGAAAAACAAGAGCTCATGTGGTGTTGATGGAGTCTATTAGTAATTTGAAGTGTTGTTCTAATTTAATAAGTGGAATCCTAAGTGATATATGTAATGCTTTGCTGGCACCGGAAATTTTTGCAGACAGATTGAAATACGCAATTGTCAAACATCTTCATAAGAAAAGGGACAAGAGTGACTTAAATAATTATAGACCAATCTCATTGCTGACTTCATTTTCTAAAATATTTGAAAAAAGTTATGTATTCAACAGTAGTTTCACATTTAAGTTAAAATAATTTACTCAGCATGTCACACTTCAGATTCCAGAAGGGTTACTTGACTGAGAATGCTACCCATCAATAAGTACAAGTCCTAAATAACAAATTCTTGCCATTTGGTATTTTTTGTGATCTTTCCAATGCATTAGAAAAACTCAGGTTTGTGGAATTGAAGGCTATACACAAAACTGGTCTGAATCATACTTAACGAATACAAAGCAAAGAGGTGTGCTAAATAACACAAATAATGTTGGGAGGTGGTAAATTCTAGTGAATGCGGAGTTATCACGAAGGGAGTACCACAGGGTTCAATTTTGGGTCCTCCGCTGTTCCTTATTCATGTGAATGACCTCTCACTTAACATTCAGCAAACACACCTACTACTTTTTGCAGATGACACAAGTGTTATCCCATTCCAGAACAAGCAGCTGAACATATTGTTAAGGATGTCATTCAAAGAATTATTATGTGGTTCTCAGAAAATGGACTCTCCATTAATTTTGGAAAAAAAGTAAAAATAAACTAATAATAATAATAAAAAATGTCCAGTTCTGTAAACCGAATAGAGTCATACCGACAATTGATGTAGCATATGACCAGGGTCTCAATTAACAGGGTAGATTTCTCCAAATTTTTCGGTGTTCACATTGATGACAACTTGAACTGGAAGAAGCAGATTACTGAGCCTCTCAAACAATAAGTTCAGCTTCGTTCGCTCTTCATATAATCGCTAGTCTTTGTAATAAACAGATCAGCCTCCTAATATACTTTGCATATTTCCACTCAATAATGTCTTATGGAACAGTTTTCTGGCGTAATTCACCACTTACACATGAAGTACTGATTTCACAAAAGAGAGTAGTAAGAATAATTAGTGGTGTTCACCCAAGGATGTCCTGTAGGCACCTATTCAAGGAGTTAGGTATTTTAACTGCATTGTCAGAGTAATTACATTCGCTAATGAAATTCAATTCATTATAAACAATCCATCTCAATTTGTGAAGAACAGTGATGTTCATGCGTACAACACTAGAGGGAAAAATGACCTTTCCTACCCATTATGGAAGCTGTCAGTTGCTCAAAAGGGAGTACATTATTCAGCAACAAAAATTTTTGATCATTTGGACTAACAACATAAAGTGTCTGGCTGGTAGCAGATTTAAGTTTTGAATCTAACTTAAAATCATTTCTTTTGGACAACTCCTTCTATTCCATGGACAAGTTTCTGTTTCAGAACTGGTAAAGAAAAAAAATTTACCTCTAAATGCAGTTGCATGTGTAGAACTTAAAATTTCAGTAATATTAATATAGCAATATTGGTGTGTGTGTGTGTGTGTGTGTGTGTGTGTGTGTGTGTGTGTGTGTGTGTGTGTGTGTGTGTATATATCTTGTAATCTGATTATATTCTGCACATCAATGATCCCTTCTTGCGCCCACTCATCCTTCAGTTTTTCCTTGGGTATGTCGATCAGACCTCTCCAGGTCACACAACACCTCGGCTATAGTTCAAAGTGTTGTGGAGTTCTGTTTCTATGGTATATTCCCCAAGGCCCTTAGTTTTGCAGAGGCTTGTCACCTGCTGGGAACTGAAAGTTTAACACAACAGCATCCCATGACGCAATCGTTTGATTAGAGGACATGCAATGCCCTCTAAACCTTTCTGAATATAATTAGGCGAAACCTTCTCACAGCTGCCCTCTTTCTGCTTCACAATCAAAAACACATTAAGTCCAGGTATATACTGAAGAAGTTTGCATAATCCCCGAGTCAAGAGGACTGGCTACATAAGCCCTCTTCTTAGATTGTGCATTAGTACCTACCAGCGAACACCCCCGTCCATTTTCCACTGGGAAGAGGAGGAGATAATTTTGAGGGTTCCATTTCATTTCAGCCCGACAAGAAGCTAGGGAAATAAAGAGTCCACTAAGACAGGGCCCAACTAAGGTACGGTAGGTTCTCCTGAGGTTGCTTGCTAATAACTATTCCACCTTAACAGCAATACATCTCATTGGCATGCAGCACACCTTGAGATTGAGGGGTGTTTTATACAAGTTTCTACCAGCCTTGCAAACCAGGCACTCAAGCCAAGATCCCCATTCTCTGTGATACACAACACTCCACCACCACGCTGCACAGTTGTCCCTTAAGTGTGCCCAGAGCTTACGGTGACAGTGGACTGGCGGCACTTAGCAGCAATCAACTCAGGAGTCCTGGGTTCGTCAAGCCCGTAACAAGCAAACAAATGTTGAGCCCTTGAGGGGAGGACATTAAACACTGTGTTAGTTTCGTAGTTTCTTTATGCCTTCTGTTGCAGCCAAAGAAAATAAGATTGACGTCTTTCTCACTGCCACACTCATGTAAAAACGACATGGTAATCTTGAGGCAATAGAAATGCTGCCAGAATCTCCCATGACTGATTCAAAGTCATGCCACTGTCACTTGAAACTTTAGTTTCTACTATATCTGCAATTTTGATACCAAGTACATGATGAGAGATTAAGTACCATTGCAGCATAGTGTCTCCCTTGAATTTCATACGACTGTAGGATATTTTTGCTCGATGGGAATGTGGCTGGGAAAAGGAATGACAGAAGTGAATAGCTTATTGGCTTCTGCAGAGAAAGGCAGCTAGTAGTGACAAACAGATTGTTAAAAAATCACAGTACGAGGATCTACACTTGGAAATCACCAAGAGATAAATGAAGAAACCCAACTGATTTTATACTGGTCGAAGAAAGGAACAGAAATAGAATCAAGTAGCTGCACACATAAGCAGGAGCAGATATTAATAGCAGTCACAACTTGCTAAAGGCATAAATAGAAATGAAAATGAAAAATATCTGAAGAAGGCTGCTGAACTGGGACATAGAGAAGGTGGAATCAGGAAAATAAAAAAAATAGAGGAATGCTATTGCTTGAACACATTACAAGACAAAGAACCACCCAATAATTCTGCAAGTATTGGAATAGGATGAAGAAAATAATTATAAAAGCAGGGCAAAAAGTATAGGATATGTATATGAAAAAAGGGCTAAAAAGCCATGAGTTACACAAGACAACAACGAAGATGCAAGAATGACATACCACAGGCTGAATAACAAACTGTGTAAAGAAACAGAGCAGACTAGGAAAAAAATAGCTAAAAGTGGAGTGCAACTCAAGTGAAAAACTGGAGAAGAACATGGATTCAAAACAGACCATGAATTACTACTATGAAATTCTCAGCAAAGACAAAAATATAGTGTACAAAGTTTGGAAAGATGTCTTCCAGAGTTGGGGAAACTATTTATAAGAACTACATAACACAGATCAAAAACCCACAATTTGGGAACTTGAATCCTTGAATAGGGTGGTCGATTATGAGAAAGGACCACCAATCGTAATGGAAGAAGTAAAAGTGCAATCTGCAATGTGGATGGGAAAGCAGTAAGTAGATACATATACAACACCAGGAAAAATTGAAGTTATGTAACAAAATATATGATAGAAGCTAATGGCCAGAATGCTGACAACAGTAACGATTATAATACCAAAGAAATGGGGAACCAAGAAATGTAGTGGGCTCAGAACAATTACTCTCTTTTCACATGCAGCCAAAGTTATAATGAAAATTATGAATAAAAGACTGGAAAAGATAATGGAGGAGAATTTAAGTGAAGAGTTATTTGTTTTTAGACACACAAAGAGTTCAATAGGACTCTTGTAAATTTTGAGACAAGGTGTTATTGAGAAGTGAAGAGAACTACATATGTGCTTTATAGAGCAGGAAAAGGTGTTTGGTAATGTAGGTCAATGTCCAGGAAGGTGGCATGTTGGATTGAGGAAGAGCACACCTCTCAGATTGCTTCGTCCACATCTCTGACCATACCAAACCCACTAATCTCCAACAGTACGTGAATTTTGGCAATAAAAAATCACTCTTCTATAGCCTGGCCACCCACAGATGGCATACCTGCAGTGACTAGAGCTGCGTAGACCAGTTTGCTGAAGGCCTCACAAACACCTCTCCAAAACTAATCTGCAAACAGATTTCTTGTGCCATATTTTAACACAAACCTAATCCTTCTACAACCCCCCGAGAACCAGCTACGAAGGAACACCCCCCTTTAACCCAATATTGCCCTGGGTTGGAATAGAAAACCATTTGCCAGCATTCTGATTGTCTCTCGTCATGCCCTGAAATTAGGGACATCCTACCAAAGACCTTCCCACCCTTCCTAAACTGGTGTTCCATCACCAAATCAATTTACAAAACACCCTCGTCCATTCCTATGCCACTCCCATTCCCAATCTCTTGCCATGGCCATCATATCCATGTCGGAGGCCCAGGTGCAAGACCTGCTCAGTTCACCCATCCAGCACATCCTATTCCAGTCCTGTCAAATGCTCACTCTACCCCATCAGATGCAGGGCTACCTGTGGAAGTAGCCATGTCATATACCTACTCTGCTGCAATCACTCCACAGTTTCTATGTCGGTATGACAACCAACCAGCTGTTCGTGAGAATGAATGGCTGCTGCCAACCTTTGGCCAAAAAGAAAGCTGACCAGAAAGCGGCACAACATGTGGTGTGTGTGTGTGTGTGTGTGTGTGTGTGTGTGTGTGTGTGTGTGTGTGCTACTCTGAAAGTAGCAAATTGCATTTGGTCAGTGAATGCCTTTACTTCTCAAGTATTTACATTCCATCAGAATTTTCCCACTGTTAAGAATAAATCGGATGGAGAGAGTGAAAAGAGAGGAAGTACTGAGCAGAGGAACAGAGTGAAGACAATTAAAGAATGTAATACAAGGAAGGAAAAGAAACTGGACTCAAAGAATGATGGGCTTATAAGAAAGGTGTTAGTGGGGTATGTGGAAGGGAACAGGAGCAGCGGAAGAACAGATCCAGAATGAGGTGCTGAACAGCAGCACATACAGCAACATTAAGAAGTAAGCAATGGATTGCAAGAAATGGAGATGCAAAGAACCTGCTAACACTGCAGAAAACGATGATGAACATGACGACGATGATGATGTTGATGATGCTGTTGTTGCTAATGCTGCTGCTGATGATGACAAATATACCACTGACACTACCTCCCTTTATATTAACATCCCTCAGCTTACGGCCTATTCTCTGTTGAACACTATCTTCCCCAATGCCCGATGGATTCCAAGCCTACCACCTCCTTCCAAGTACATCCTCAGCCATAATTACTTCTCCTTTGAAGGCATCACCTACAAACAAATCAAGGATACACTGATTGGCACCAGCATTGCACCACCCTGTGACAACCTACTCATGAGCAACCTACAGGAATCCTTCCTACCCACCCAGAATCCCAAACTCCTCAGCTGGTTCAGATTCATTGATGGCATCTTTGTGATCTGGACTGATTACTCGAGAACCTCATCTCCTTATTCCCCATTTGCTTCATCTGGTCCTCCTCATTGCAAGTCACCTTCCTCAATGTTTACCTTTACCTAAAAAATAGCTACTTCAGTATCTCTGTCCATATCAAACCAATCAGACACCAGAAACATCTCCATTTCAACACCTGCACCCACTCCATAACCAAAAGTCCCTTCCATACAGCCTAGCCACTCACTTCCATACAGCCTAGCCACTCATGGCCATCCCATCTGTAATGACAAGCAGTCTCTCTCTAAATATACCAAGGTTCTCACTGAGGTCTTCATAGCGCGTAATTACCCTCCCAACATGTACAGAAACAGATCTTCTATGCCTTCTCTCTCTCCAGTCACCCACCGTCCAGCCACAGAGGAGCATTCCCTCATGACTCAGTACCACTCAGGACTGGGGCAACTGAATTACATTTTCCGTCAGGGTTTAGACTATCCTCCATTGTGCCCTGAAATAACAAATGTCCTACTCACTATCCTACCCACCTCTCTCACAGGGTATTCCACAGTCCACTGAACCTACACAATATCCTCATCCGTCTCTACACAATCCCTGCTCCCAATCCATTGCCTCATGGCTCTTATCCACGTAATAGATCTAGATGCAAGACCTATCCCATACACCCTCTCACCACCATAGATCGGTCACAATCATCATCTATCACATCAAAGGCAGAGCTACCTGTCAAACAACTCATGTGATCTACAAGCTAAGCTTCAACCTCTGTGCTTCATTCTACTTGGGCATGACAATCAACGAGATGTCTGCCTGCATACATGGCCACTAACGAACTGTGGCCAAGAAACAGCTGGACCACCCAGTTGCTGAGCACACTGTCCAAAACAACACTCTTCATTTTAATGACTGCTTCACAGTCTGTGCCCTCCAGATTCTTTCTACCAACACCAGCTTTCCTGAACTGTGCAGGTAGGAACTCTCCCAGCAACATATCCTGTGTTCCTGTAAATTTGCTGACCTCAACCTTCATTAGCCATTGCTTGTCACCCACCTATCCCCTTGCCTGTTCTCACTCAGCACTACACATTCTCCTCCTCCAGGAGCACACCTAATTCCACATGCGCACCTACAGTCTTTTTAATTCTCCCCTTATCCCCCACCCTCCACTAACCTCACAACTGCACTAGCCGCCCTTCTCTCTCTTCACCCCAACTGCACTATCCCTCCTCCTCCCAACACCAACCTCCCCCCCCCTCCCCTCCCCTCCCCTCCCCTTACCGCTTTTCCATCATATGCAGTTGTTCATAGTCTGGCCTCAACAGCCAGAGACACTGGTCTCGCGTGCACTAGCATGTGCGTGTGTAACTATTTCATGTTTAGTAGTCTTTCTGTTGTGTCTTTCTTGGGTGGTGGTGGCGGTGGTGGTGATTGGATTGTGGGGCGCTCAACTGTGCAGTTATCAGCACCTGTACAAATTTCCAATCTTTACTCAGTCTAATCTCGTCACTTTCAAGAATGTGATGAAATGATGAGGACAACACAAACAGCAAGTCATCTCAAGGCAAGTGAAAATCCCTGACCCCGCTGGGAATCGAACACAGGACCCCGGCCTGACTTGGAGTGAACATCTCCACTACATGGTGCGTAGCAATCTGATCTTTTCATAATACTGCCAAAATGTTATCCATGACTTAAATAATGAGAAATAGCACCTGACATTTATTTTTCCATGTTTAGCACAACATGTTTTGAGAATGTTTTCTCATTTTCAAGTGCATTTGTTCACATAAATATTTTTGCAACATTTGCATTTGTGATTTTCTACCTCTCTTGCATTTTAATTGTGTTTTTGAAGTTATACTGTAATTCGAAAATCAAATGTTGTTATATGCTAATACTAGACTTACAAGGGAACCTCCCCATTGCACCCCTCTCAGATTTAGTTTTAAGTTGGCACAGTGGATAGGCCTTGAAAAACTGAACGCAGATCAATCAAGAAAACAGAAAGAAGTTGTGTGGAACTATGAAAAAAATAAGCAAAATATACAAACTGAGTACTCCATGCTCAAGATAGGCAACATCAAGGATAGTGTAAGCTCAGGAGCACCGTGGTCCCGTGGTTAGCGTGAGCAGCTGCGAAACGAGAGGTCCTTGGTTCAAGTCTTCCCTCGAGTTTTTTATTTTCAGACAATTATTATCTGTCCATCCGTCTGTCCGACGCGAGGTAACTGCGCCATAGTATGGGGACGCTACACCTAAACAAACTGTTGCATTCATTTGTTGCAGTTTATGTGACAAACTCTTATGTTTTCATAACTTTTTAGGGAGTGATTATCACATCCACAAGAAAACCTAAATTGGGCAAGGTAGAAGAATCTTTTTACCCATTCGCCAAGTGTACAAGTTAGGTGGGTCGACAACATATTCCTATCATGTGATGCATATGCGTCACCAGTGTCGTATAGAATATATCATACGTGTTTTCCTGTGGAGGAATCAGTTGACCTATGACTTTGCGATCAAAAGTTTTCGGTTCCCATTGGAGAGGCACGTCCTTTCGTCTACTAATCGCACAATTTTGCAGTGCGGTCGCAAAACACAGACACTAAACTTATTACAGTGAACAGAGAAGTCAATGAACGAACGGACAGATCATCACTTTGCGAAAATAAAGAAAGTAAACTTTTCACTCAAGGGAAGACTTGAACCAAGGACCTCTCGCTCCACAGTTGCTCACTAACCATGGGACCACGGCACTCGTGAGCTCACACTGTCCTTGATGTTGCCTATCTTGTGCATGGACTACTCAGTTTGTATACTTTGCTTATTTTTTCATAGTTCCACACAACTTCTTCCTTTTTTTTTAAAATTGATCTGTGTTCAGTTTTTCAAGGCCTATCCACTGTGCCAATTTATAACTAAATCTGAGGGGGATGAGATGGGGAGGTTCCCCTGTTATTATTTTTGTTTGTCTACTTGTGACTATTGTGTCTCCTCCATTACACAGAATATCAGAAAATCATACATAGGTAAATCACCACTTGCACTCTTTGTTTTTGTTACCAAAATGTGCTACATATATACTATGTTACTACCTTTTCACAAAGAGTTTACACAGTCAGAAATGTCACATTTTCTGTTGATTACATTAAATATGTTGTTTTTTGGAAGATAGTTTTGAAAAATATGATGATTCTGAAGAACTTTATTGGTGATAATGTTTTGGAGAGTGGACATGAAGTGGGAGATGAAAAACAAAAATGCGTAGAAAAATTATATAAACCAATTTTAAGAAGGAAGGGTGGGAGCTGTGCTTATCTCAAGAGAAAATGTCAACAACAATTAATGAAAAATGTCATATACAAGATATCAATAACATCAACAACAAGGACGAGTAAAACAGTTACATTCAACCATATTGAGATTTGCAATTAAACTTAGTTGTTTTATATGTGGATTGGTGGTAATTCTGCAGGTGCTGAATGATAAAAACTTATGACTCAAAACTAAATGCTAATTCACGCAAAACATACAAATGTCAGGCACGTCAGCAACATTTTATACAGCAGCTTCTTGGCACATGCCAAAGATATGCGACCACAAGTCACATAATTGTCTAGTTAAAAACTGTCACTTACTCAAATAATTATAGCTTTTTTATTGACAAATGCTTTGGCATGTACTAAGAAATTAGTATCTAAGATGTCACTGATGATGGGCATGTGCCCAATACTAGTCCAACAATAAACAAAAAAATAAATAAATGAAAGTAATCTCTATATGACAGTTTTTATATGTCCACCACCTCAGCTGAGTGGTTACCATGCCATACAGCGAACCTATGTTTGATTCCCAGCCAGGCCAGAGATTTTCTCTGTTCATGGACTGGGTCCCCCCCATGAACCATGGACCTTGCCGTTGGTGGGGAGGCTTGCGTGCTTCAGCAATACAGATAGCCGTACCGTAGGTGCAACCACAACGGAGGGGTATCTGTTGAGAGGCCAGACAAACGTGTGGTTCCTGAAGAGGGGCAGCAGCCTTTTCAGTAGTTGCAAGGGCAACAGTCTGGATGATTGACTGATCTGGCCTTGTAACAATAACCAAAACGGCCTTGCTGTGCTGGTACTGCGAACGGCTGAAAGCAAAGGGAAACTACGGCCGTAATTTTTCCCGAGGGCATGCAGCTTTACTGTATGATTAAATGATGATGGCGTCCTCTTGGGTAAAATATTCCGGAGGTAAAATAGTCCCCCATTCGGATCTCCGGGTGGGGACTACTCAAGAGGATGTCGTTATCATCAGAAAGAACACTGGTGTTCTACGGATCGGAGCGTGGAATGTCAGATCCCTTAATCGGGCAGGTAGGTTAGAAAATTTAAAAAGGGAAATGGATAGGTTGAAGTTAGATATAGTGGGAATTAGTGAAGTTCGGTGGCAGGAGGAACAAGACTTCTGGTCAGGTGACTACAGGGTTATAAACACAAAATCAAATAGGGGTAATGCAGAAGTAGGTTTAATAATGAATTGGAAAATAGGAATGCGGGTAAGCTACTACAAACAACATAGTGAACGCATTATTGTGGCCAAGATAGATACAAAGCCCACACCTACTACAGCAGTACAAGTTTATATGCCAACTAGTTCTGCAGATGACGAAGAAATTGAAGAAATGTATGATGAAATAAAAGAAATTATTCAGATAGTAAAGGGTGATGAAAATTTAATAGTCATGGGTGACTGGAATTCGGCAGTAGGAAAAGGGCGAGAAGGAAACGTAGTAGGTGAATATGGATTGGGGCTAAGAAATGAAAGAGGAACCCGCCTGGTAGAATTTTGCACAGAGCACAACTTAATCATAGCTAATACTTGGTTTAAGAATCATGAAAGAAGGTTGTATACATGGAAGAACCCTGGAGATACTAAAAGGTATCAGATAGATTACATAATGGTAAGACAGAGATATAGGAACCAGGTTTTAAATTGTAAGACATTTCCAGGGGCAGATGTGGATTCTGACCACAATCTATTGGTTATGACCTGTAGATTAAAACTGAAGAAACTGAAAAAGAAGGGAACTTAAGGAGATATGACCTGGATAAACTGAAAGAACCAGAGGTTGTACAGAGTTTCAGGGAGAGCGTTAGGGAATAACTGACAGGAATGGGGAAACAAATACAGTAGAAGAAGAATGGGTAGCTTTGAGGGATGAAGTAGTGAAGGCAGCAGATAATCAAGTAGGTAAAAAGACAAAGGCTAGTAGAAATCCTTGGGTAACAGAAGAAATATTGAATTTAATTGATGAAAGGAGAAAACATAAAAATGCAGTAAATGAAGCAGGCAAAAAGGAATACAAACGTCTCAAAAATGAGATCGACAGGAAGTGCAAAATGGCTAAGCAGGGATGGCTAGAGGACAAATGTAAGGATGTAGAGGCTTATCTCACTAGGGGTAAGATAGATACTGCCTACAGGAAAATTAAAGAGACCTTTGGAGAAAAGAGAACCACTCGTATGACCATCAAGAGCTCAGATGGAAACCCAGTTCTAAGCAAAGAAGGGAAAGCAGAAAGGTGGAAGGAGTATATAGAGGGTCTATACAAGGGCAATGTACTTGAGGACAATATTATGGAAATGGAAGAGGATGTGGATGAAGATGAAATGGGAGATACGATACACTGCATGAAGAGTTTGACAGAGCACTGAAAGACCTGAGTCGAAACAAGGCCCCCGGAGTAGATAACATTCCATTGGAACTACTGACGGCCTTGGGAGAGCCAGTCCCGACAAAACTCTACCATTTGGTGAACAAGATGTATGAAACAGGCGAAATACCCGCAGACTTCAAGAAGAATATAATAATTCCAATCCCAAAGAAAGCAGGTGTTGACAGATGTGAAAATTACCGAACAATCAGTTTAATAAGCCACAGCTGCAAAATACTAACGCGAATTCTTTACAGACGAATGGAAAAACTAGTAGAAGCCGACCTCGAGGAAGATCAGTTTGGATTCTGTAGAAATGTTGGAACACGTGAGGCAATACTGACCTTACGACTTATCTTAGAAGAAAGATTAAGGAAAGGCAAACCTACGTTTCTAGCATTCGTAGACTTAGAGAAAGCTTTTGACAACGTTGGCTGGAATACTCTCTTCCAAATTCTAAAGGTGGCAGGGGTAAAATACAGGGAGTGAAAGGCTATTAACAATTTGTACAGTAACCAGATGGCAGTCATAAGAGTCAAGGGGCATGGAAGGGAAGCAGTGGTTGGGAAGGGAGTGAGACAGGGTTGCAGCATCTCCCTGATGTTATTCAATCTGTATATTGAGCAAGCAGTAAAGGAAACAAAAGAAAAATTTGGAGTAGGTATTAAAATTCATGGAGAAGAAGTAAAAACTTTGAGGTTCGCCGATGACATTGTAATTCTGTCAGAGACGGCAAAGGACTTGGAAGAGCAGTCGAATGGAATGGATAGTGTCTTGAAAGGAGGATATAAGATGAACATCAACAAAAGCAAAATGAGGATAATGGAATGTAGTCGAATTAAGTCGGGTGATGCTGAGGAAATTAGATTAGGAAGTGAGACACTTAATGTAGTAAAGGAGTTTTGCTATTTGGGGAGCAAAATAACTGATGATGGTCGAAGTAGAGAGGATATAAAATGTAGACTGCCAATGGCAAGGAAAGCGTTTCTCAAGAAGAGAAATTTGTTAACATCAAGTATAGATTTAAGTGTCAGGAAGTCGTTTCTGAATGTATTTGTATGGAGTGTAGCCATGTATGGAAGTGAAACATGGATGATAAATAGTTTGGACAAGAAGAGAATAGAAGCTTTCAAAATGTGGTGCTACAGAAGAATGCTGAAGATTAGATGGGTAGATCACATAACTAATGAGGAAGTATTGAATAGGATTGGGGAGAAGAGAAGTTTGTGGCACAACTTGACCAGAAGAAGGGATCGGTTGGTAGGACATGTTCTGAGGCATCAAGGGATCACCAATTTAGTATTGGCGGGCAGTGTGGAGGATAAAAATCGTAGAGGGAGACCAAGAGATGAATACACTAAGCAGATTCAGAAGGATGTAGGTTGCACTAGGTACTGGGAGATGAAGAACCTTGCACAGGATAGAGTAGCATGGAGAGCTGTATCAAACCAGTCTCAGGACAGAAGACCACAACAACAACACATGGACTGGGTGTTGTATCATCATCATCATCATCATCATCATCATCATCATCATCATCATCCAAGTCATACAACGTGGTGTTACCTGAAAAGACTTGCAACTTAGTGGGCAAAGTTCACCAAGTGGGGACTCCTGGACATCAGTGCCACATGGCCACTCATTCTTTCAGTTTTTATATGTCCCATAAAACATGTTCAAACTGTTGCAGATTTATTAGCAGCAAATGGACAGTATTATCTTTCCTGGATGGTGAGGTGGGGGTGACGGCAGTAGCCTTTATTCTTGATCACTAAAAGAAGACAAAAGTTCCTTTCAGGAATGTTGTGTGACTAGGGCCTCCTGCCAGGTAGACCGTTCGCCGGCTGCAAGTCCTTCAATTTAACTCCAATTCGGCGACTTCACATCGATGGGATGAAATGATGATGATTAGGACAACACAACACACAGTCCCTGAGCAGAGAAAATCTCTGACCCAGCTGGGAATCGTATCTGGGCCCTTAGGATTGACATTCTGTGACGCTGACCACTCAGCCACCGGGGAGGGACCTTTCACGATTGAAAGTGAGGTAACTATGAAGCTAATTTTTTCCACTCTGAAAAATTCAAGGAGTATCAGTTTTCTCTGGGTGAACTGCTGTACAAGACTGAAGGTGAATTTTGCTCAAGTATAAAAAATCATGATAACTTCTTAGAGTGCATATAAACAACATACAGATAATCATGTACCCAAATAAAGTATCAGTTACATGTTACAAAATTGTATCAGATACTTGATACTAGCAGAGGAAAAGTAACGTCTTCAAACTGTTCAGAAGAAGCTGTAATTTTTGTCAAAGACATACATCACAGGCTTCTACTACTAGATTATACTCACAATCAGATTGTTTTGTGGAATGACATAGGAAGCTTTTTCCTGAAATCTTTGTATATAAAAAATGGGACATTGACAAATGGAAAAAAAAGTCAACAGCTTTTATATGTAGTATTACAATTGGTGTAAATGCAAGTCCATTTCTTTCGCTACTGCAGGTTGGTTTGTCAATACATATTTAAAAAAATTTTCCCTCCCAATTTACTTCATGTATTGGATTTCATTCCCAATTGTTTATACTTTGAATTATCAGTCACCTTGAAGCTAACTTTATAATTTCTTGAACAACACATCATTCCATTTGTCTATAGCAAAGATCCAGTAAAAGTCTTGTATTGGAGATTGTGAGCTCCAACATTAGGTGGGTAGGCTGTATCATAAAAAAAAACAGTATACAATCGGTTTTATGAGAAATGTTGTAAAGGTAAAACAAAATCTTTGATTAACAAGATTGACAGGATACAAATTGCAAATTATCTGAGTAGCAAATATTCACCACTGAGGAACAGAAATGGATAAAAGTCACAAGCATTGTACAATATACCTTACACCAACAAGTGTTGAGCAAGGTTGTGAGGGATGGGATAGATCCACCTTTGCTCGATTGGGGTGTTACAAAATTACTACGAAAGCTAAGCTAGCTGCATCACAGCAGTGTTAAAATCAAAGTCACAAACACAAACTTTATAAAGTCAAAATGAGCAGAAGGAGAGCAATGAGAGAAGCATTCAATGAATCCTAAAGTAAAATTCTGCCAACCAATCTGACTCGAAAATCCTAAGAATTCAAGGTCATGCGTAAAGCCAGTAATCAGAGTGTCCATATTGCACACAGGGACGATGGAAGGTGGGAGGGGGGGGGGGGGGGGGGTTATGACAAATGAAATACTGAATCCATTATACTGAGTTTGTTTCAGTTCATAAGGTTCCCCAATTCAATAACCCCATTAATGCTGAAATTGTAGACATTGAAATAAGAGATCTGAGGGTGGCAACAAAAACCCTGTTCAACGACCCAACAGCGGAAAGGTAACTACACGTACATCGATCTAAATACCCTGAAAGCCAGCATGGTGCAGGTACCTTCTAGCATTACTAGTCACTCCCTTTCCTGTTCTGTTTGTATATGGGGCACAGGAAGCACAGTTGGTTATATACCTTCATATGAAAGTTGATTTCTCTTATCTTTGCAGCCCTTAAGCAAGTTATACAATGGTGACAGCAGAATCGTCATACAGTCAGCTGCAAATGCTGATTCTCTAAATTTTCTCAGTAGTTTCATGGGTGGGAAAAAAATCTTCCCTCCCGTGATCTCATTTGTTGAGTTCATGGAGCATTTCCATAATATTTTCACAATACTCTTATGTTGATCAAACTGACTGGTTACGAATCTAGTAACCCACCTCTGAATTGCTTTGATGTCTTCCATTAACCCAACCTGGAGGGTTTCTAAACAATTGAGCTGTCTCCTTTATAGATGACCTATACTTACCTACAATAAACCAAAGTTGATCATTCGCCATCCCTACTGCTGATCTTATGTTCCCATTCAACTTCATACTTGCTTTGTAACATCATGCTTGGATATTAAAAAAAAATCTGTATCATACAGCACAACATTAATATTGTAGCTCAACATTACAGGATTGTTTTTCCAACTCATCTGCATTAACTTACACTTTGGAATAAGCTACCATTCATCACACCAAATAATTCTGACCAAGTCACCCTGTATCCTCCCACAGTCACTCAATGATGACATTTTCTCATACACTGCAGTGTCATCAGCAAACAGTCACAGCCTGCTGCTCATCTTACCAGTCAGACCAAGAGCACAAGAGCAGTCCAATCACACTTCCCTAGGGCACTCCTGGTAAACTCTCGGCATCAAAGAAAATATCCTGGGTTCTAATACTTAAGAAGTCGTTGAGCCACTCATTTATCTCAGAACCTACTCTGTACACTCCGACCTGCAGTGGGGCACAGTGTCAAATGCTTTTCAGAAAACTAGGCAAATGTAATCTTTCTATTACCCTTCCTGCACGATTTACAGGATATTGCACAAGAAATGGGAAGCTGAGTTTCACTTGATCAATGCTTTCTAAATCTGTTCTTATTTGTGGATAGAAGGTTTTCTGTCTAAAGGAAATAGATTATGGTCTATCTTAGAATACGCTCAATGAAAATAATCATTTTTGTAAATATAATGTAATTGGATAGGTAAAAAATCTACTCACCACACATTTTAACGGTATTGAAATTTGCAAGTTTTTGGAGCCAGTGACTCCTCCTTCTGGTAGAAGGGTTGAAGGGGAAGGAATAGGGGTGACAAGAAAAGGACTGATGAGGTTCACAAAATAAGGAAAGTTTCACCAGGTCATGGGAGAGTTACCTTTGAGGGACAGACATATAAACAGGTCATGGGCGCAGCCATGAGAACCAGAGTGGCTCCTTCCCAAGCCACACTTTCCAGGAGTCACTTGGAGTGGGCTTTTCTGGGATTCATAAGCATTCAGCCCCTGGTTCAGTTTACACTGATGACATCTTTGCCATGAGGATGAATGTTGAAGCTGATCTGTTAAATTCTTTGAATCTCCAAGCACATTCTTCCAGTTAAATTTCACATGTTCCCATTTCAAATCCCAAGCCACTTTCCTTGACATTGACCTCACTCTCACCAAACGTCAGCTACACCTTTCTGTTCACATTAGACATGCTGACAAACCACAGTAATTACACATTGACTATCCATGTCTAATGCTCCATCCAATACAGTCTTGGAATTCGAAGCAAATGTATCTGTTCAGATGTAGACTCTTTACAGCAGTAAACCACCATTCTCTCCTCAGCATTCACTGGACATAATTATCCTGTAAGTCTAGATCCAAAGCAGATTTCACAGGCCATCACATCCAATTCTCGTACTGCTGATCCCTCAGCCACTGGCTCTGAAAGTATGCAAATTTAAGTGCCTTTATATCCATCCAATCACATTTGAATATGCCCAACAATTATGCACCATACTGACTTGGAAGACATTGGTCTTTAATTTATTGGTTCAATTCTTTTAATCTTCTTATATATCATCTGTACTTTTTTCCTGTCTCTTGGGCCTTTGTGCTGGGCAAAAGTGTCTTGATAAATGCCAGCTAAGCAAGGGGCCAATGCCATAGAGCAGAGGCCACCACACTCTTTCCATAGCAGGCCAGATAACTGAGAAAATGACAAGTGCAGGCTGCATTATCATTCTGTACAGTACTTGAAAGCCCGAGTGAAAGCTCCAGTGGAAGAAGACAAAAAACTAAGTTCAGCATTCTGTGTTAATCGTGAGTGACATGTTATGCATAAACAAGGTGGCATTAGCAAAAAGATAGGAACATCAGATCTAATGTGCACACATCAAATCTCACAAACTAAGCAGCAAAAACAATGAAACCACCATTTGGCTTTCTAGATATCATTTGGTCATTTGGTTTGGTATTGCATATTCAATTCAGACAACTGGTTTAAAATGCATATCAGTCAATCTTATTCAATATGCTAATTTCAAATAATTCATTTCTGAAAATGGTTGCTCACAGACATAAGTTGTTCAAAGCACTGATGTAATACTGGTGGAAAATGTCTTCAGTTTCAGAAATTTAACATCACATAAGCAGCGGTAAAATTCAACAAGTTTTCCTTCCCCATGCTTCTCTTTCAACAAAGCATTTTACTTTCAAATCAGTGATCTCCAGCAAAAGATCAACTATCACAGCAGACTGATTCTGGAATTGAAGAACATCACTCTAGATGTTGTCAAGATCTGAAAATCTGTTGAAAAAAATGCTGCTTCACGTTACAAATAAATTAACAGAAAATCAAGGTAGACATCTTTGAGGATTGTAGCACAAAACCCTTTGAAATAAAAATGATAAAGGTTTTCTCCTTACAGTTGTGCTTCGAACAATGACAGCTTACTCCAACACCTTTAGATCAATCTGAAGGCAACAACAGATTAGCCTTTCCCTGAAGTTCGGTGGTCAATTCATTCAGGAAGACAGAGTCTGTATGCAACATGACCTGAGAACATGTCCACAGATCTGTCGGGGATGTGTGAAATTTAGAGATGGAACTCTTGACTTGCTGAAGTAGGAACAAAGTTTCTCTTAACAGGTGGCTATGTTGTTGCTCGAAAAATTCCAAAGGGAGTCCAAGTGGTTCCCCATACTCAGATTCTGCTGAAGAAGCTCCAATATCAGACTTAATGGTTGTATGTAGTCCTTGTAACACCAGCAGTAAGGCAGATACATCTTGTGCTAAATATGTTTTATGACAAATTCAAGTACCATCAGCTGGCCGAATGAACTGACGTTGCAGGCCAGATCCAGCGTGGGCCGTAGTTTGAAGACCCCTGTCATAGAGTAATCTCTGTAAATCCAAATTGGATCCCAGCCCGACATGGTGACTTATTTGTATTCAACCCTCAGTTGCTTCTCAACAGAAGAGATGTCTATTACTTTGTCCTCCATACAGGAATCTGTGCAGCAGTCAAACAACGGCATTTCTGTACAATACTTCTGTGTGAATAATTTTTTAAATGCAACATTTAAAAATCCAGTTCTCCTTTTGTTGTCTTCTAATGCCACACAAGACTGGTTGAGGAATGATTGAGTACAAGCCTCTGACCCCCTTAGTGATTTTATGTAGGACCAAAATTTTCATGGATTCTCAGTAAGATCTTTCACAAATTTATAATGGCGGAAGTTGTTGAAAGCTTTGGGCATCTATCTTTTTATAGGTGCATGAATTTCTAACTTTCAACTGTCAATGCTTCCATACCATTTTTTGAACTGAGAGTGCAATAACCTGTTTCATCAGTGTTTTCCAAATTTTGTTATTATAAAATGATGACTCTTTTCCATCCTACTCACTCATCACAAGCTCCTCCAAAGCGCAATTTACAATCAAGCTTAAAATTTTGCCCTCTACACACATCACGTTGGGACTAAATGATGTCCATTCATTGTTTAAGCAAGATGCTAACAACTACTTTTTTGCTGTTTCCAGAGAGAACACTATCAGCCTTGTTGATGGGTTTAATAACTTTGGTAACAATTGTTGCTATGGTGACACTGTGTTCTCTAAACCTTGTCTCTATGCTGACTCTGTAAATAATGTCAAGCCTGTCTGTAGCAGCAAGCTCTACAGTACTTCCACTGTGTGTGGATTGCTGAACGAGTTTTGCATTACAGTTTTTGGAAAATGTATTAAGAATTACTTCACAAGACTGTCTGTACATTAAAAAATCAGCAAAGCCTCTGGCTGAGACTCTCCATTCAGCTCCATAACAAAAGACACTGATCAATCCTGGATGCAATATTGCAAATTATAAGCTCTGCAACGGTGACAGTTTTCACCACTTTTTCCAGATCCCTGCACAAACTGAGAATGGCCTCAAAACTCAAGTGACAGGTGTCAGGAGGAGGAGATTAGTATTTAACGTCCCGTCGACAACGAGGTCATTAGAGACGGAGCACAAGCTCGGGTTAGGGAAGGATGGGGAAGGAAATCGGCTGTGCCCTTTCAAAGAAACCATCCCGGCATTTGCCTTAAGTGATCGAGGGAAATCACGGAAAACCTAAATCAGGATGGCCAGGCGCGGGATTGAACCGTCATCCTCCCGAATGCAAGTCAGTGTGCTAACCACTGCGCCACCCCGCTCAGTGACAGGTGTCACTGGTACCTGGCACAATCTGAGTGCAACTGCCCTCTGCACCCTCAATGGCTGCAGGCATTTCAAGATGCCCTCTCTCCACTGCCAGCTTATTGTCTGAATAATGAAACGCTGCACTGCAGTCGACTTTTTCAGATTATAAGGCACTGTGCCTACTCAGTTATGTAGAAAATCACACACACTATCACTCCCATTGTTTATTTGTGAAACATCCACAAAAATACATACATAAATATTACACTTGACAATGAGAGCAAATTCTCAAAACACATTTTGCTCAGCCAAACGACGAAACACGTTAAATACAGTTTGACAACGGTGTCATTACGATCACAACAATCACAAAACTGTGCACCTGCAGTAGAGATTGTTTGGAAATGGTTGTGATTGGTCATCATATTTTTATTTGAACAAACCTAGTTATTGCCATCAGCCACCACGCCGAGTAGAGCTTGGCAGCGATAGGAGATAGGCACGAATTGTTCTAACTTTTACTTGTTTACCGGTTCAAGAACCTGGTGTCAAGAAACTTAGCAACGTAACATTTGCAAACAGTGCTTGATGGCAAACACCATGCCAGAGTCGTTTTATATCAGTTTTTTCTACACACACTTTTTCATAAAGTATAAATCACAGGGAAAATTATAAATATGTTGACGCAAAATCAGGTGCAAACAAACATTGTGGACAGGGAAATTTGATGGGAGCAATAAAAGGGGAAACGTTAATTCATGAACGTCAAAGCACCATTGTACTTTATGTCCTTAAGAGGCGCCATAGTGCGCCTGAAGTTGGAGCTCCCGCTAATAAGCAAATCCCTTCCCCAAAATGTGCTTAGACCCTACTGAAGGTGCAGCCCCTTGTCAACTCATAGGGTGAATGGATGAGGCCAGATTTCCCCTCCCCAAATTCAGTTTCTGCACTGAGCGACGCGAACATATTAGGGAACTGCCACTCACCCTGGGGCGAGAGCATGACCACCCCCACCCCCCACCCCTCAACCCTGTCGTCAGAAAGGCCATAGCATTAGAGAACAGAGCCCATAAGTGAAACAAGAGACACTCAAGGTGTCCTATGTGACATACCAATTTCTCCGCCACCTCTACACCCACAGGTGCAGACAGCTGACTATGGCCGACAGCATCTTCAGCTGCTCGTGAAGTGAGCCAGTTCCTCTTAAGTCTGCACATAGCATGCACACTCCATATTCACATACAACTAAAATTCTTATGAAAATAGGTACACCATCATTACTCTAACAAGCAATGCTGTGGCCTGTTGTGGGGTTGTGAACCACTGAGGGCTGCAGCGGGACGAAACCTCGCCTCTCTGTCACTTCTAGGTTCCCGGTTTAATACACAATACACACTCCACATATATTCTAAAGGGGTTTGCAGAGCATAGATGTAAATGTAGAGTGTAGAGACCCAGTGCTCATTGCAGCAAAGGTAACATTATCTTGTATGCTGGCCTGAAGACCAGATGTGAATACAAGATCAGAGTTGTAAATAACATTGGTAACACAAACCCCTCTACCGCGAAGGCAAACAGGATGTTCAAACAAAGCAAAGTGGCACTACAGTTTCCAGTCAGCATCACTGAGCTTACGCTTCACATCAGTTTTCTGCCTGGATCTACTCTGTCTCTGCATAAGAGAATGGTCACTGAAGTGGAGAACATGTTACCTCCAACTGTATGAGTCTGGTTACCCCCCCAAATGTACAAGCCTACAGACCAGATTCCAGGATCGGTGATAGAAAATAAGCTTGGTTCAGTGTTACACTTGGTCATTTTCTCAGTGTTCACAAGCCAATAACTCCTAACTGTCAAACAGTACACTGTATGAATAACCTCATCACTTAAGCAAGTGACGAAACCATATTTCTACCTCCGATGCACTGTGCCAATTTATTTTTCTTTAGTTTTGTCTGATTACCCATTCTTAAGTGGCAAACATAATGTAGTCATATCTCACTTAAGTAAAAATATGATAATGGAAAGTTCTGGATGGAATACGTATAGAGGAAGCAGTAAAGAGAACTCCTTGTACAGTGGATGTGTGGAATGGTCAATACACAAATAATGCATTAGTAAACATAACAATATAAGGAAAAGATAGATTGCTATTCATTGTAATGATGAGTTACAGACAGACACAATGAAGAGACATTTAAACATTAGCTTTTGGCCAAAGCTTTCGCCAGAAAAGGAACAAAAGTGCGCGTGTACTCTCTCTCTCTCTCTCACACACACACACACACACACACACACACACACAACACAACACAACACAACACAACACAAACCACAAACGTGCGTGCCAGAGCGTCTACACTGTATCAGTGCTGCAGGTTGATGGGTGAGTGAGGAGTTGTGTTGGGTGGAATAGGTGAGAGGAGAAAAGAGATGGCAAGGAGTGGAGGGAATGTGACGGGACAGAGGGAGAGGCAGCAAGGGGTCGAGACAACAGTGTGGCACTGGTGAGCTTACCCTGTCACAGACAGGCGGAGTTATGATAATAATGTCTTTCTTATTAGGAGTGCAAAAGTTTGAGGACTAAGAACAAAAGAGCAGCAACAGTTGATCGATCCAGTAGAGCACCATACACTTTGACGAGCCTAATGCAACTGAGGTTTAGCAGCTGTCCCACTGGTTTTCTATAATCGACTGTTTTGGTTCGTTAACACCTCATCAGTGTAAAACAAACTCTGAGACTGATGCTATCCACACAGTTAAGCCAATAACTGCATTTCCAATGATGATAATGTTTCATTATTGTGGCAGATGTTAGTTGGTGAAGCAGAGACAGGGGTGACAACAATAGAGGTTTAATTATGTTCATCAGCCAGCAATTACAGAACAAAGGGTTCAGCACACCCAAATTCAACCATTCCTTGTTAAGCTTCCTGAGGAGATCACCATTTAGCAGAGACCATGTCAAATATTGACCTTCTCAAAGTTGTGGCAAGTGTTACCTTCTGAGAATTAAGATGTCCATAATTTACATATGATACTGAGGGTGTCTTTGCAACACTTGTAAAAACTACATTCTTCAGCTGTGCAATTACATACTAAAGGGCATATGAGAAAAATGGAAGATTGATTTTCAGCTAAACATCATGCAATCACACAAAGTTCACAGAAAACATTTCATCACACTGCTGACAGGCCTCCTGAGCCCACAACATATGTGAAAAGTTCATATTTGTCACCTACATTGATAAGTCTAGAATTAGACTATGAAGAACTTAGGAAAATCCATTACTCTTCTTCTTCTCCTCCATAAACATTTCTGCTTATGCAACTCATTCACAAAGCCTATTCCAATCTTGTCTCCCAGAGACTATCCTCCAGGATTTTCTCAAACTGCTGTCCTCACCAATTCACATCAGCCTTCACCTTGTCGCTTCATCTTACTCATGGCCTTTGAACTGGTCTTCTTCCAGATTCTGTCCATTCCAGAGCTTGGTAGTCTCATTTCTCAATCTTTTCAAGTGGTCAAGCCATTTCACCATATCTATCTCCCTAATTCCTTTTAGGGGACTGATCTGAAGAGTGTTTTGTATTGTTTCATTTAATTTCTAGTGTTACTGAGGATCCTCAAAGAAAGTGCATACGTGTCACTTCTATCCTATTCAGTCCCTGTCACTTGTATTCAGATCTTTATTTGTCTGGGTCCAACAGTTGTGCAATTACATACTAAAGGGCAGACAAGAAAAATGGAAGATTAACTCATCAGTAGACAATATGAGTTGTACATCATGATCTTTGCTTCGGCAGGTATTTTCCAATGTCCAATACACAATAATGAAATTGTGAGCAATTTTCTATCCTCTTTGAAGTTTCTTCCTTGACGTTTCCTTTCCTAGTTAGCCTACTTCCTAGACAAGTTTCCATTATAACTTATATCTGCCATATCAGAGATCTATGCAAACGGAAGCTGTAGCCACTCAGGTACCTTGGGCACTTATGCAGTCTACATGGCTCCTGCAAGCCTCAGCGTCATGAGCTCCCATGTCATAGTCACGACCTGACACCAGGCAGCAGCACCAGTGCTGGCAGAGACCACCATTTCCAAAGGACCTATTCATGACTGCACAACGCATCACAAGAGAATCGTATCACTAGTATTCCATCACCAGCAGCTACAAAGACCAGCTCATGGACCACACCCGCAGTTCTACCACTTTCAAGAGCCTCTCCTGGCCTCTGGGTGAGTGCTGCTCGCCTCAGCATCTTAGAACATTCAAAATCGTAGGGACTGATGCCGCTATTCTCAGCTTTCATTGTTGTTTCCTTTGTGGACTTGGACTGTGTTAAGGACAGACTTTTTGTACTTGTGTTAGACAGCACAGCGTTCTGGGAGCTTACTTCTCTGCAACCTTATTTTCCTATGAAGCTCTTAGCGATGTTACTACCTATTAGAAACAGTCGAGCAAATTTAGATAGCAGCTCCGTCAAGCCTCTGTACCACTACCTAGTAAGAAACTGTATTTTGTGCCTTTTTTCTTATTGCTGAAGCAGATGTATTTCGTTGTCAATAAATTTGTTAAAACTTGATCACCATTTTCTCAGTGTCCCGTAAGGGACACTTCAATGTCTCTCATTTTTCATTTTCCTTGCTGACTTTTTGTTAAGCTTGTTTCTAAGTCTGCTTCTTCAATTATCTGTCAAGTATTTAGCTCACCGTCTTCCCATATCATCACATCATTTCTATAATTTTCATATCATCTGTTGTTGAGCCTTGATGAACTTACTTAATGATGCTGTGCTTGACTTTATTCAAGAGCACTGGAGAAAGCATGCTTCCTTGTCGAACCTTTCTAACTGTTCTAAACCATTCTGAATTTTTTTTTTTTGCATGTATTATAACACAATTCAGGCCTTTGTTTTATGTGTTTCTGATTCTGAGTTGCATACCTTTATAAAATTCCATTCTGTTCAGACATTGCCATATCTACTCCCTTTTTTTGTCTAATGGTGAATGAAACTACAATGTCTCACAAATTCCCCCCTCCCCCCTTTTTTGTACTGCCTATCTAGCTGTAAATATGACATCTATAGTTAATCTTTGAGGCTGAAATCCTTGTTTTCTTCTCTTAATTGTCATTCTAGCTTACTTCTTATTTTCTGTAAAATTATCTTTTTTTAAACCTTCATGCAACAGCACAGTAATGTTAATACTCTGTAGTTCTCAAAGGGCATCATGTTAACCTTTTTAAAAATAGATACAATAACTGTCTTTGCTCAATTATCAGGAATCTCTTCATACATCATCAGTGTCCTCATTATTGTTTACAGCCACTGAATTTTGATATGTCCCACAAGTTTAAAAATCTATTGCTGATCTCCTCAAAGTTGTCCAAAATAAATGGAAATTAACTTACTGCCATTAACAATCCCCTTGACAATAAACAAGTATATATGCCATAAATAAGTGCTAAAGAGAATACAGGAAGAAAATTGTGTGTACCCATACTATGAAAATACAACTCATATTAAAGAAGCTTACCTTTTCCTATATGTCTTCGAGTATTTTCTATAGTAGAATTACGGTTGACATTTGACAGCTGTCCCAGACAGAATCTATCAGAATTGTTACTGGGGTTTGTGAAACCATCCACAATGATTACATTGCTCTGACAATGGAAGATTTCTCCAACTCTGCTATTCAGTTCATAGTAAGCAATGCTTGCCCAGAAAGTTGGCTCCTGGGGAGAAAAGTTGCAACCATAAAATTAATCGCTCTATTTAAAAAAAAAAAAAAAAAAAAAAAAAAAAAAAAAAAAAAAAAAAAAAAAAACTGCAGATTAAAAAAATAAGCATCACCACCATTAAAGCAACAGTAAAGTACTGGAAAGGAAGAGAAATCCCAAATCACATCTGTGCATATTATCATTTATTTCAGTTAACATGTTAAAAAACCAACAATGGGAAAAGGTACCTGGTAAGCCACTGGTGCAACTTCTGACATATTTAAGTTGCTTGATGTATCCATAGCAGAAGGATCTGGGAGAGCAGTGCCTGTACCCTGCTGTGTTTCTTCAGGTGGGCTATATGCAGGTGGTGGTGTTTCTGCTCATATGTAACACACACCAGTCAAATTAGAAAGATAGGAGTGCCATAGTTATAGGCAACAATTTTCAAACAGTACAAAATTAATAATTCATGAACATTCATCTTATACCTCTTTAATTACATTAGTATATTTTATATTAATTGCAGTAACTTAACCATTTTAAGTATTAATTTTCCCATACAGTTTTAGTTTTTCTTGCACTATTCATTTCTATAGATTGTGCACCAATTTTGTTTTCTTAGGCTCTGCCTGACATTCTTTGTAACACACCACAATGGAAGTAGCTCACGCAAATTAACAAACTGCATACATTCCAACAGTTTTGTGTGCTTGTATAGTACATCTCCGTATATATTATATGATCACAAAGGTACATACAATGACAACAGGTTCATTCCACAGTAAGGATTAACAGCACACCTATCACTAAATGTAATCTGCAATACTGAAAATTGGTGTCAATGAAACGAACAATCAATTTGGCTTCCAAGAAAATGGAGGCACTGGTAAAGCTATTCTACCATTTGCAATGTAACTGAAGAAATCTTAAGAGTGCAGAGAAACATTTGGATAGCTTTTATAGACACCAGGAAAGCATTCAAAACACTGTCAGCTGGAACCAACTAATGGGAATTCTAGGAATGATCAAACTAGACTACAGAGTCAGTACAATATTTAAATAACTATACAAAGAACAAACAGCAATATTAAATACTAAAAATTACACAAAAAGAAGCTGAAATTCTCAAAGTCACTAAGCAAAGGATTCAGTCTGCCCCTCCCTTACTCAACATCTAAACAGAACATGCAAAAACGCATTGAATACTGTACAGATATCACAATAAATGGAGAAAGAAAACAGATGATAGGTTTGTGGATGATGTAGTTGTGATAGTTCCAGGTGAAAGCAATCTCCAAAGTGTCTTGGATACAGTATGAAGAAATGAGTTCAAAATGGAAACTAAATAAAAAAATACAGAAATACTCAAGTGTTTCATGAAATAAAAACAAACAAGACCTTACAAATATTTAGTAAGTAAGAAGAACGGAGATGAAAGAAGCAGAAACATAAAACAAAGAACTATAGAAACAAAAGTAATGATCATGAATAAAGGAAAGATGCTTGGTTTGAACAACATAATACTGACTTGAGGGAAAAGACGGTTAAGAGCTGTATCTGGAGTACAGCACATTTTGAAACATAAAAAGAAATAAGTGTTCTACAACACTTTTCACAGTAAGTGCTTCCAATAAGAAATGTTGAGAGAGAAATAGAGATGTAAGTTTTTATAGTACACCCGCACAGAAGTACTTCCTCCCACGGACAACACACAAAGCATACTGAGTGAACAGATGACCACACCTGCAAAGTACCACCATGATTATATGTCTTTTAAGTGATGATACTTGACTGAGTACTGTCAACAAAGTGAAAAGGGCACCAACAAAGGTTGTAATAGGGTTATGTTCAGGAACATGGATGTTGTCTCAGGTTTATTAACAGAAGATAGAAGTATTGGGCATACAAGGGCGAAGAGAAACATTCTCACTCCAACAAAAAGAAGGCACTGATATGAATGAAATTTTGATTTTGATATGACTTATACATGTCATGCAGCATGACAGCTAGAAGACAAGTTGATGTGCAGAATTTTTATGCTTAAATGGTTTACTGAAACAGTGTTTCAGAGAACCGCACAAACTACAACACCCTTCTCAGTTTTTGCAGTGGTGGTTAATTCAAAATTTGTGGAGGTCTATAAGGAGTCTCTTACTCTGTTTTCAACAGTAACAAAATTGGAAATTGAATTCAACATCGAAGTGCTTTTCCTGAAGATGATGCACTTAAAGAACAACTAAAAACTGTAATGAGAAAGGGAAACATAGAGAGAAAACACACACACGCACACTACACTGTGCCACAACTGCAGCTTGATTCTGTGTCAAGCTGCAATGGGGTTTGTACATAGTCAGCTAGGACAATGTAGCTGTGCATGTATATGAAACTTTGTTCTGTATAAGTTAACTCTAATGGATGATGCTGCCCAAATGCTTAGCAATGTTTTCAGTCTTGTTCATGTACCTATTGACCACTTGACACCCCATCTATTTGGTATGTTATTATCTGTACTGCCTCCAGTACTTGTGTTTCTCCTGAGACTTTTCATTACAATGCTGGATAATCACTGATTACAGGAGTGTGAAATAGCCAGTACCATACACATCAGGTGGAGTAGGGTTTAGCAAGATATGTCATACATTTGTTGAATGCCAATCGGAAACACATGAGAAAAAATGGAGGTTGGAGCAATTTAGAAAAGAATCCAGCTTATTTCATACGCTGATCTATCATTGTTAATGAGAAAAGGGCCACCACTTTATGCTAGAAACGAAATAGCAATCAAAGCAATGGTCATGTATTTCATCAGCTGTAAAGAATATGATCAGAGTTCTCCGAGACGAAAAAGTGATTTATCTTACAAATTATCTTAATTACAGCAAAACAATGACTGGTGAATATTAAACTGTTTTTGCATTAAATGAATGAAAGAGACATTAGGAAATGTGTGGAGTGAAAGAAAGAATGCAGAAGGCATTGGCAATGAGCAAATGAGAGACCTGAGGTGTGAATTATTGTAACATGCACCCTACACAACAGATTCACAAGATTTGGTGTGATTTTAACTTCAAAATATTCTCACAGCTAAGGTAAATTTCATGTGGGGAATGTTCTGAGGCCAACAAAGGGCTAGTCAGTTGTAGAAGACCAGCTCTTTCATTTCTCTGCTTGGATGCTGAATATCCAATAACTGGTAAGTCTCATAATTTCGTGTTAAGGGGTTGCATTGTGACTTGTCATAAAAATCAAATAGCAACACAGTCCAGTTTTCAATTTCACCAGGAGTCATGATTCAGAAATCGTTTAGCATGCACTTTAAAATAAATTGTTATACTATATTATAAAGCATTCCTGAAAACAAACTGGCACAATATGCAGTCCAAAATTGACTTAAAAATTGCACAAAATGTTTCCATACCAGGCAATCCATTGCTTCCATATGGACTTTGTGGATTTGAACTAGTACTGCCTGGACTAGGCACACTGCTCAGTGGAGAAGTTGGTCCAGGACTAAGGTGTGAAGATGGACCACCACCAGCTCCACCACCTCCTCCACCACCAGCACCACCATTTGTGAAACCACCTCCAGCTGAATATGACACATTGTGTGGCATTGCTGGTTCTGGCAGCTGCTGGAATGGCAGGAGTGAGTGACCAGGTGCATACTCACTATGGCGAGGCACCAGAACTGGAGGTAGCACTATAACACAGAAACATATACAACACTTCTAATTTGTTACACTTCATACCACTGTACTAGCAATAAAGCAAGCAAGCACTAATAAGGTAAGTAATTTGACAAAGAAGATGGGTTTGTTGATGATTAATTTTAAGCAGCTTTCCATACTAGTCTACTCTATACAAGCCTCTTCATCTCTGCACAGCTAGTTCAACCTACATCCATTTGAAGCTGCCAACTGTTTCTATAATCCCACCAATGAATCAAAAGATAAACAGATATAGCTACGCATATGTCAGCCAATGTCGCTATGCACAGTGTGTGGAAGGATACATGCAGTAGTGCCACCTCACACTGCAAAACTCCCAGAAGAAAAGGTTCTGCGGACTGTAAGGCCTCACTTGTCAACTGGCCGGTAATTGTGGCAAGCTTTCTGGTGTACCTATTGACGACAACCCTGTGCTACATGTTTTTCTCCAAGAATGTGATTTCAACTAACTATTGATGATGTTTGGTTACTGCATGGATTTGCCTGCCTGTCTAATTGAGAACTGTCTTCCCTCTTCACTGTTCACGCCGACCATTGTG
Source organism: Schistocerca gregaria (assembly GCF_023897955.1). Taxonomy (NCBI): domain Eukaryota; kingdom Metazoa; phylum Arthropoda; class Insecta; order Orthoptera; family Acrididae; genus Schistocerca; species Schistocerca gregaria. The sequence goes on along the minus strand of NC_064925.1, from coordinate 55,386,576 downwards.
TTTTCAGTGAACAACTTAATGGTAAATGCTTGCACTCGGAGTATAGTTCACACCTAAAAGTTTCCCAGTCAAACCCACAAACAGTGTTCTACAACACTGACATGTGAGTCGAGTCATTCTACAAACATCTAAAATACTGTATTTATCATGAGGTATTCACCCCCCCCCCCCCCCCCAGGCATTTTGTTTTGTGTATTTCCATCATAGTCAGCAGCAACTACATTCTGTGGTTTAATTGTAAATAAGTTGGGCTCAATAAAATCTATGGTGTTGTAGAAAGATCCCTCACAACGCAACCTATCAACTAGTTCCTTCTTTTAGTCAGCTAGTGTCATAAATTTCTTCTCTCTCCAATTTGATTAATTATCACCACATTAGCCACTTGATCTACCCATCTTATCTTCAGCATTCTTCTGTAGCACCACAATTTAAAAACCTCTATTCTATAAAAGTTTAAATTATTTGGCATCCAGTTGCACTTGTACCCTGGATGCACTACAGAAAAATTGTTTCTTTAGTAACTTCCTGAAGCAGAAAGTTATACTAGTTTACAAATATTTCTCTTTTTGTAAACTTTTTCTTACTGTTGCCAGTTTGCATATTACATGCTCTCTATGTAGGATATCATCAGTTATTTTGCTGCTCAAATATCGAAACTTGTCTATAACTTACATGGTCTCATTTCATAATCTAACTCCCTTGGCATCCCTGATTTACCAGTAATTCAACAACAGTGCCCTAGTCTTAATTTTGTTTATGTTCAACTTATAAACTCTATTTACTTTTGTTGTAAAAAGTTTTCTTCAGCTTGGTGTAATCATCACTTACTTATTTGTGCCCAACCCAACTCACGGTTAGAACTCTCAATTAGTCGACAACCTGAATATACTATTACAATTTAAAATTTGAGGCAGACTAGGACTGAAAGTAAGCATTTTTGTTTTTCGCAAGCAGCTGCCTTACACCTTTTAAACTATCTGAGCATATTTCCACAATTGACTCAACTTGCAATGTAAACAAATGCTTAAAAAATAAAACTGATGGAATGTGCAAAATGGCAAATCAGGAATGGGTAGAGGAGAAACACAGTGCTACAAGAACATGCATGACAACTGGAATGACAGATGCCACATAATACAGGAAAATTAAGGAAACCTTTGGAGAAAAGAGAAATAGCTTAATGAATATCAACAGTTCAGGTGGCAACCAAGTAGTAAACAATGAACAACAGGCTGAAAGGTGGAAGGGATATACAGATGGACTACACAAAGGAAACAAACTTGAAGACAATGTTATGGAAAGGGAAGAGGAAGTGGATGCAGATAAGATGAGTGATGTGATGAGTGATTGTGGGAGAAACAATTGTGTTAAAACTGAAGATTGCGATGATACCAAAACCAAACACAGGTACTGACAAGTATGAGGACTAGATCAAACTTTATTCCTACTCATTTTAAAAAGATAGACTGAAGAAAGGCAAACTTAAATTTATATGATTTGTAGATTTTTAAAAAGACAGAGAGATATAACGTAACTGGATAGGTAAAAAAATCTACTCACCAAGCAGCGGTGCGAGAAAACATGTATAAATGTACTGAAATTTCAAGCTTTCTGAGTCAGTGCCTACTTGTTCTGGCAGAAGGGTTGAAGGGGAAGGAAGGAGCTGAAGGAAAAGGACCAGTACAGATTACAAAATGGGATATGTTTGGAAAAATCACCCAGGACCCCAGATCAGGGGAGACTTCAGGACTGAATGAGAAGGAAAGACTAATTGTTGGGGACTGAAATGGAAAAGATTTGAAACCTGAGAGCTTGAAAGTGGAGCAACAAAGATTCCAAGACTTACCAAGCGGGAAAGCGCCGGCAGACAGGCACAATGAACAAAACACACAAACACACACACAGAATTACTAGCTTTCGCAACTGATGGTTGCTTGATCAGGAAGGAGAGGGAAAGACAAAAGGATGTGGGTTTTAAGGGAGAGGGTAAAGAGTCATTTCAATCCCGGGAGCGGAAAGACTTCCCTTAGGGGGAAAAAAAGGACAGGTGTACACACGCGTGCGCGCGCGCGCTCGCACACACACACACACACACACACACACACACACACACACACACACACACACACACACACACACACAAGCAGACATATTTAAAGGCAAAGACTGTTTTCTCACACCGCTGCTTGGTGAGTAGATTTTTTACCTATCCAGTTACATTAAAGCCAAAGACTCTTTGCCTTTAAATATGTCTGCTTGTGTGTGTGTGTGTGTGTGTGTGTGTGTGTGTGTGTGTGTGTGTGCGCGCGCGAGAGAGAGTGTACACCTGTCCTTTTTTTCCGCCTAAGAGAAGTCTTTCTGCGCCCGGGATTGGAATGACTCCTTACCCTCTCCCTTAAAACCCACATCCTTTCGTCTTTCCCTCTCCTTCCTGAAGAAGCAACCATCGGTTGCGAAAGTTAGTAATTCTGTGTGTGTGTTTGTGTGTTTTGTTCATTGTGCCTGTCTGCCGGCGCTTTCCCGCTTGGTAAGTCTTGGAATCTTTGTGTTGAAAGTTAAGTGTGTTGTATGTGGCAGAGGTTAGTGGGTGAGTGGGTGTGGGAGGGAGGGATGGACAGGTCAGAAAATAAATTGTATAGAAAATTAAGGCTAGTGAAGAAAATAATAGACACTGAGAGGAAATGTTAAGACCTAAGAAATTCATGCAACAAAAACTAAAGACACGTTGTGACACCAGTCCCCCCCCCCCCCCCTCCCCAATAGAGATCTGAGAAACTGTCTGGAGGAAGAATCCAGATTGCATGTTTTGTGGTAAAATAGTACTGAGTCATAACTATCACATTGTAGAGCATGTTCTGCAACAGGATATTGTGTGTTGCCAGTATATATCCCTCTGCCTATGATCATCCTTCCTAACTGATAAGTTAGTGGTAGTCATGCCAATGTAAAAGGCCAAATAGTGTTTGCATAACAGCACGTACACGATGCGTTGATTCATAGTCAGTTCTTCCTTTGATAGTGTTCTGCTAGTTACAGGGCTGATATAGGTTGTGATACAAGGGCACCCATACGAGAGTTTGTGGGGAGAGGGCACGAGACCTGGGAGTATGGAATATTTTTAATACTTTGGAATATTCCGGTTCTGACTGTTAAAAATTTCCGCAATACCAACTTTAATTTTTTATGTTGCAGACAGTTATTTTCTGCGCCATCCGCATCCTGGCTGCCACAGCTTCAAGAGAAGTTTGAACAGGCACAGGTTCACTATATACCAAGTTCAGGACATAGATGCAAACTCCACCTGACACACTATTATATTGGCTACAATTCTTGTAATATCCCCTGCCAGCTGCGAAGTGCCGGGAACAAAGTTTCCTGGAGGACAATGCAGAAAGTAGGTGTAAAGCTTAACAGCTGACGTAGCTCAGCCAGGTGATGGAAAAAACTGCCGCAATTCCACTGGAAGATGACATGATTGCGAGATTGGAAAGGCATGAAACACTCAATGAGGCGGTCTAAGCCTCAGGGTCACCTGCTGCCACCAGATGAGTACCTATGCAACCAACATCCATCATGTCTGAGGGCCCAGTGCGATCTAGGTCCTCAGTGGATGCCAGAATCTCCACTTCATCCTCGGACACAGAGCTTGTAGGTAGTGGTGGTATGGGTGCCACCACAGAACTTGGTTTTTGGGGGTCTTTTTCTTTTTTGGTTTATCTCGCTGCTCCTTAAGTTTGTCCCGCTGGGAGGGCTTCACTGATTCAGTCTCAGGGACTGAAAAGGATCGTGAAGCCCTACGACCAGCTACCTGTAGGTGCTTTAGCCACTGAAGGATGTCTGCTTTGTCACTGGTAGGAACCTGGGAAGGGACCCCTCCCTAGCAAGAGTAGCCGAAGAAGACTTACACTTCTCCGGCTGAGAAGGGGGGACTGACGTCCCTGATGGCTGGGCCACCGTTGCTCCCAAGGCAGGCAGTGCAATAGCAACAGTGAAAGAAGTGCCCCCCCCCCCCCCCCCAATCAACCGGGCAGGTGGAGTCTGACGGATCTGAGGGCCAACTGTACACTGCGAAATGGAAGGTGGTAGAACTGTTGATGTAGCGGTGACACACATTGATGTCATACACACAGGATGTAGCCTCTCATATTTTCTCTTAACCTCAGTGTAAGTCAGTCAGTCGAGGGTCTTGTATTCCATTTATTTTCCTTTCCTTCTGTAGAATCTTACAGTCCGGCGAGCAAGGGGAATGGTGCTCTTCGCAGCTGACAGAGATGGGAGGTGGGGCACATGGAGTATTGGGATGTGATGGACATACACAATCTCGACATGTGATGCTGGAAGTACAGCAGAAAGACATTTGGCCGAACTTCCAGCACTTAAAGCACCACATCAGGGAAGGGAATATATGGATTGATATCACGGCAGTAGACCATCACCTTGACCTTCTCGGGCAATGTGTCACCCTCAAAGGCCAAGATGAAGGCACCGGTGGCAACCTGATTATCCCTTGGACCCCGAAAGATGCACCAGATGAAATGAACATCTCAGTGTTCTAAATTGGCACACAGCTAGTCGTCAGACTGCAAAAGGAGGTCCCTGAGGAATATAATACCCTGGACCATATTTAAGCTCTTCTGGGGTGTGATGGTAACAAAAACATCCCTCAGCTTGTCATAGGCGAGTAATGCCCATGACTGAGCAAAGGATGCTGTTTTTATCAATCCCCCCACCTCCCCAAACTAATCCTCTAAATGCTTCATAAAAAAAAAAAAACTGAGGCTTCATGACAGGAAAGATTCCCCATCAACTCTCGTACATAAGAGGTACAAGGTCGAATAAGCTTCGCTGCTATCCTTAGCCTGGCATTCCTCCTGTGGTGTGGCTATGGAGGAGAACAATTTGGGGTCATACTTCCGTGCATTAAATTGAGCCCTCGAACACTTAGAGACTGCTGGTGGTTGACCATTAGCAAGAGATGATGTACTACGCTTCATGGTGTGTCATCCACCCTGATGACACCCACTCCAACCAGCCCCCCCCCCCCCCCCCCCCTGCACGGGCACCACCTAGCCACAGCAAAAGCCACCTAGCACGATGGTCATTGCCAGAAGTCTTGACATGCCAGGGTGACAGGCATCTACTCCTTGGCATATGTGGGGAGTTAACGGCGCAGGCATCAGCAGAGCACTCCCTGTGTAATCAGGGGGCTAAAACCAACAGTGAGTAAGGCGGTCCCACCACAATGGCCTGACTACCACGCTGGATATAAGGTGTGAAGAAGTCCATGGTCATCGTTGGCACAGAAAATGACACTGCATAGAGGATGAAGGAAAACGCACCCAGGAATGTGTCCTCGCCCAAGAGATGGAGAATGAGCACAACCACAAAGCCACAATGATGAAGATTGCTGAAGGTCTCAGTGCACGATTGACACGATGCACCATGTAAGGCGCCCTTCACCAATCGGCTTGCTCTTCGGGAAAAATGGAGGTCAAACCCTACAGGGGACCATCACATAAATATGTGAGACTCCTGTTAGTCCCCTCTAACGATAGGCAGGAATACCTTGGGCCTATTCTAATCTCCAGACCTGCAAGGGGCCAAACAAGCTAGGTGGGTGATCATGTAAGGTGCAGTTGGCAGATGAAAACACTCCCCGTGCCACATGCTTATTCACTTGATTGTTTACAGTGAGCAATAATGCCCCTCAGAACAGGGAACACTCTGCAACTCAGCAGAGAGCACACAAGCTGGAACCCCTGATATAATGTGTCCAACCAGGTTGTCCATCATACGCTCCAATGTGGCTGGAGTGTTACATAGTCCAACACTCAAATAGGCCATCAGGTGCATTGAAGGCAGTCTTTTCCTGGTCAACCATGTCAGCCTTGATTTGTGTGTAGCCTATCCACACGACCACAGTTGAGAAATAATTTTCTTCTCTCAAGCAGCTTAGGATGTCACCAGTGCAGGGCAATGGAGAAGCACCTCTTTTCATGAGTCTGTTCAGTCACAGATAGTCGATGCTGAAACACCATGTGCTGTTCTTCACAAGGACCACAGGAGAGGAAGGAGGATACTCTCATGCTTCAATGATGTTACTTTTGGTTTCTCCAATTCCTCCCAGATTATCTATCATTCATCTGGGAACACCCTATACGCGCACTTTTTGTAACACATGTTACTGTTGGTTGGACATATTCCCATTTGCAAGTTTCAGTACAACACACTCGTGTAACGTAACACTTCTTCTTTAGCTGACAACAATAATCAGTTGACAGCACGGCAATGGAAGCTACTGACAAGGGAACCTTCCCGTCGCACCCCCCTCACATTTAGTTATAAGTTGGCACAGTGGATAGCCCTTGAAAAACTGAACACAGATCCATCGAGAAAACAGGAAGAACTTGTGTGGAACTATGGAAAACATAAGCAAAATATACAAACTGAGTAGTTCATGCACAAGACAGGCAACATCAAGGATAATGTGAGCGAAGGAGTGCTGTGGTCCTGTGGTTAGCGTGAGCAGCTGCGGAGCAACAGGTCCTTGGTTCAAGCCTTCCCTGGAGTGATAAGTTTACTTTCTTCATTTTCACAAAGTTATGTTCTGTCCGTTCATTCATTGACGTCTCTGTTCACTGTAATAAGTTTAGTGCCTGTGTTTTGCGACCGCACCGCAAAACCGTGTGATTGTTATTGAAGTCGCAAGCTATATTTGCTGGATTCATATTGCCCACGGAATACATCTCACGTATTTAATGCACAATCGTCCACAGTAGCGAACACTCAACTGCCAGCCAGGGAGCCTCGTTAGCAGGAATACTCTCTCTTCCGTGCGCTGTAGTCGACTGAAGTTGTGCGTTTTGATGTTTGTTTAGGTGTAGCATCCCCATGCTACGGCATAGTTTCCTCGCATCAGCCGGACAGATAATAATTGTCTGAAAATAAAAAATTTAACTTTTCACTCGATGGAAGACTTGAACCAAGGACCTCTCGCTCTGTAGCTGCTCACGCTAACCACGGGACCACGGTGCTCCTTAGCTAATACTCTCCTTGATGTTACCTATCTTGTGCATGGACTACTCAGTTTGTAGATTTTGCTTATTTTTTTTCATAGTTCTACACAATTTCTTCCTGTTTTCTCGATTGATCTGTGTTCAGTTTTTCAAGGCCTATTCACTGTGCCAACTTATAACTAAACCTGATTGGGGTGCGATGGGGAGATTCCCTTGTGAGTTGATTAGCATCTGTACAGGTTGGCCACTGATGATGTTATCTATGAGATTTCCTGACCTCTTGATGACTGTCATCTGTGGACAATTTTCGTATGTGGCAGTTTCATGTCCATAGATTGCCACCTCACTTGCTTCTTCCCAATTTGGGAGCTAGGCATGCAGCTGGTAGCTTTGTATGGTGACTGTGATTGGCTACAGCATGTTGGGGAGTAAACTCATTCAGGGCGCAGTGATAGTCTTTGTCCCACAGGTCAGTTATGATGTCTGCAGTTGACTGGCATGAACAGAACTGTTGCGACAGTTGACATACGTAGTAGTCGCCGGAACCATATCTTCTTTCCCTGCAGTAGCACACAATGTGTCTAAGGCAGCCAGAGTGGAAGCATACTGATGTGTTTTCTTCTGTCCTCTATTTGTCTGTTCTTCTGTAGGGTATTTTACATGATGGAGGACTTGGTTGTACCTGCATTGGTGGGATGCAAAACTGACACTTGATGGCTGCAGCATAAATCCAAGTTGATCGAGTCTGTTCTTCGTAGAACATTCAGCTGGTGGTGAAATGTGTTAAGGTTCAATACACAATTTCTTCATCTTTCTCTACTGCCTTCTGATGTATGTGGTTGACATTCAGGGTTATCTCTTGCCTTGGTCTGACAATTCGGCCAGTCATAAAAAGCTGTAGCTCTTCTCTTACAACCTTGCGCATGAAAGGGGTTGAGTCTTTGGTGGTCTTCCACAACTACCATAGGGGTCGCTTTCAGGAGTCAGTCATAAGTCTTTTGTCAAACTGATTCACAATGTGGCATAGGACTAAGGCATTCTGTATATAGGAGTGTGACATTTCCCCATGATGTTGAGCCCTGTTTTCCAATTGTTCTTCTGCTAAGAGAATGTGCTTCTCTTCATTGTTCACAAACCATTGCTACATCGTCTGTGTAAAAGTATACATTTGGTGAATACATCATGTAACCCCAGCTGTTGTATTTGTGTTTCAGCCATTTCGTAAAGTCCTCTTCAGTCTCTCCAGAAAACACTTATGGATGCCAGATGTGCAGTTGAGTTACTGATGTTATGGTATCCATTGGTTTCCTGAATATACAGAACGTGGGAGCAATGTACTGCTTGTATTCTGGTTTCTGTCCATGTAGATGACAGCTTTTATGCTTCCTAATTGGACCCATGATGATGCAGATGTTTTGAAGTACTTGGCATCTCCACCAAACAATGTCACGCCATAAACAGAATCAAGTCCAAATTCAAATGCAGGATAGTAAATTATGTACGACATGTTGCACTGATGCATGTCTATTACAAATACCAATGTAGAGTCAGATGAGAACTGAACTCCTGAATGGAGAGATGATAAGACTCATGTGATAGCGATGTGAACATACACACGTGGCGATAGTATCACATACACAAGATATAAAAGAGGCATTCGCGGAACTGTCATTGCAGGTGATTCATCTGGAAAGTTTCCGAAATGATTATGTATACACAACAGGAATTAACAGCTATACATATGGGACATTCCATTTCGGAAACTGTTACGGTATTCAATATTCTGAGATCCACAGTGTCATGAGTATGCTGAGAACACCAAATTTCAGACATTACCTCTCACCATGAACAAAGTAGTGGCCAGCGGCATTCAATTAATGACCGAGAGCAGCAGCGTGTACGTAAAGTTGTCAGTGCTAAACGACGAGCAACACTTAATCAAATAACATCAGAAATCAATGTGCAGCTTACAATGAACATTTCCATTAGGGCGAATTTTTGCTTTAATGGGCTATGGCAGCAGACAACCAACTTAAGTGCCTCTCTCCTGGCTCATGACCTTATAGGTTGGATCATAGATGACTGGAAAACTGTGGTCTATTCATATGAGTTCCAATTCCTGTTGGTAGGAGCTGATGATAGTGTTTGAGTGTGGTGCAGTCCCTACGAAGCCACAGACCAAGTTGTCAACAAGGCACTGTGCAACCTGGTGGTGGCTCCAGAATGTTGTGGGCTGGAGGAGGAGGAGGAGGAGGAGATTAGTGTTTAACGTCCCATCGACAACCAGGTCATTAGAGAAGGAGCGCAAGCTCGGGTGAGGGAAGGATGGGGAAGGAAATCGGCCGTGCCCTTTCAAAGGAACCATCCCGGCATTTACCTGAAGCGATTTAGGGAAATCACGGAAAACCTAAATCAGGATGGCCGGAGATGGGATTGAACCGTCGTCCTCCCGAATGCGAGTCCAGTGTGCTACCTCGCTCGGTTTGTGGGCTGTCTTTACATGGAATGGACTGGGTCCAACTGAACTGATTATCGACTGAAAATGGTTAAGTTCGGCTATTTGGAAACCGTCTGTAGCCATTCATGGGCTTCTTGTTCCAAAACAACAGTGGAATTTTTATGGATGACAATGCACCCATCACAGAGTCACTGTTGCTTGTGATCAGTCTAGAGGTCATTCTGACAATTCGATGAATGATCTGGCCACCCAGATTGTCCGACATGAATCCCATTGAACTTTTATAGGACATAATTGAGAGGTCAGTTCGTACATAAAATCATGCACTAGCAACAAGTTCGAAATTATGGAAAGCTATAGAGGCAGCATTTCTCAATATTTCTGAGCAGACTTCCAACGACTTGTTGAGTCCATGCCACATCGAGGTGTTGCACTATGCCATGCAAAAGGTGGTACAACACAATATTTGGAGGTATCCCATGATTTTTGTCCCCTAAGTGTACATGGAAACACAGTATATTCCAGAACCTACAAATATTACAAAAGTAAGAAAATTCGAGAACCTTCCAGACCTAGTAACTACCAAATCACAAATAATTGCAGGAGACTGAGTTTGAATTAGTGACACACTACAGCAGCCTGTGATGTTAACCACTAGGGCACACTACATGCAGCAGATGGAGCATTACGTAAGGTAGGTGTCTGTTCTAATGATTAGACTTTCATGATGTTACAGTAATGTCCTGTATGGAGTAACAAAAATGGAAAGATGAGATTGCTATTCACCACATAAAAGAGGTGCTGGATTGCAGACATGCCCAATGAAACACACACACACACACACACACACACGGCTACTATTCTCCAGCTGCTGGGACCATCACAGACTCCACCTGCATCAGAAGTGCTGAAAGATGGGTAGCTGGTGGGAGTAAGAAGGTATGGGACAAGGAGTGGGAAAAATAGCAGGAAGAGGTGTTGGAAGATGTTGCACTGCTTGTAAGAGCATACAAGGACGTGGCTGTGACAGGATGCAGGATGGGCTGCAAGGTGCAGAGTTGGGTGGGATTGGGGGGGGGGGGGGGGGGGGATTTGTTGGGGGGAGGGGAAGCTGTGAGAGAGGTGAGCTCAAGATAAAGGGAAAAAAACTGTAGGTGAGGTGGTGGAATAGAAGGCGTGCGTAGAGCAGGAGTGGCAGTGGGAAGCGAGAAGGGGTTCACAGGGGGAAGGCAGGGACAGGAGAACATAGAGGCCAGGGGCATCATGGGCAAGAAGGATACATTGCGAGGAGAGCTCCCTCCCACACAATTCAGAAAAGCTGGTGCTGGTAGGAAGGATCCATATGGTGCAGGTTGTCACTGAAGTGAAGCACATTGTGTCAGGCAGCAAGTTCAGCAACTGGGTGGTCCTGCTGTTTTCTGACCAGTTTGGCAGTGGCCATTCGTGCGGACAAACAACTTGTTAGTTATCTTGCCCATGCAGAAAGTACCACAGCAATTTCAGCTTAGTTTGTAGATCACGTGACTGCTTTCACAGGTAATCCTGCCTGTCATGGGATAGGATATGGCTACAACAGTACTACAGTAGGTGGTAGAGGGAGGATACATGGTACAAGTAATATGAGCCCTAAGGAAAGGGAATGGGAACAGGGTCTATTTAGGGATGGATAAAGATATTGTGTAGGTCTGGATACTACCATGGGAGGGGTCGAGATAGTAGTGGGTATGACTTTCCTCACTTCAGGGTGTGATGCGAGATAGCTGAACCCTGGCATAGAATGTGAATCAGTTGCCCCATTCCTGGATGGTGTTACTGGACAATGTTGGGAGGGTAATACCAGGCTTTGAAGGTCACAGTGAGACCTTTGACATAGTTGGAGAGGGGCTGCTCATGACTACACATGTGACGACCATGGGTGGCTAGACTGCATGGAAGGGATTTCTTGGTATGAATGAAATCTGTCATTGAGATATTGTTGGTGGCTCGCAAGTCTGGTGTGGACAGAAGTACTGACATAGCCATCCTTGAGGTGGAGTTCATTAAGGAAGGTGGATTGTTGGGTTGAGGGAAACCAGGTGAAGTTAATGGGGGAGGTTCTGGAGGAATGTGGGTGGGATGACTTCAATCTCAGTCCAGGTCACGAAGACATTATCGACAAATCTGAACCAGGCGACGGGTTTGGGATCCCAGGTAGTTAGGAAGGATTCCTCCAGATGGCCTATGAACAGATTAGCGTAGGAGGTGCCATGTGGGTGCACACTTTTTTTTTTCTTTAGGTGATGCCTTCAAAGGAGAAGTAATTGCGAGTGGATTAGGAATGTGGTTGTAGGTTTGAAGGCAGTCGGGTAATGGGAAAAGTAGTGTTCAATAGTGGCACGCGCATGATCATTGGGGATGTCGTGCAAAGAGAGGTAGCATCTACAGTGATGACCATGGCACTAGGTGGTAAGGAAACATAAACTGTCAAGAGTCAGAGGAGGAATGATGGGTGTTTTTATACAGTAATAAGTAATAGTCTGAATGTGTTGATCCATGAAAGCTGTCAATGCCACCTCTCTCTACACTAACATCACCAATGCCCATGACCTTGATGCCTTTCCCAGCACATGGCTGACTCCAAATGTACAACTCCTTTCCTGTTACCATGATGAAACACACAGTTCAGTCACATTAATGTGGCCATAGCTTACACTTGAAGCCAACAAGCAATAGCTACTCACAGACAGCAAATGGCAGCATCAGTGGAGGGTACATAAAGCTTCTCAGGGACCACAGAAAACATTGCAGTCATTGTCATACTGCTGAAATGGAAGGACCTATCTGACGTCCAAAAGGGCACGATCGTTGTCTTTCGGACCATGAGTGGACGCATTTCTCAAATAATGTAAAGTATTCACATGCCGTTGTGGTCAAAGTACACCATGTATGGCAAATTGGCGCTATCCAAAACTGACATGAAGGTAACTGTGGTATACCGACGGCCACAGATGACAGAGGTGAATGACTGCTGCAGAGATATCTATGGGCAAACAGACATGCAACTGTTGAACAACTGACCACCCAGATGAACCAAGGGGCTACCAACAGTGACTCCTCAACAACTATTCAGTGACCATTACTGCCTCTGCAGTAGGCACCTGATTCATGCACCCAGGCTGACTGCTGTTCACCAGTGATTAAGGAAGAAATTTGCTTGCCAATACCACAACTGGACATCCACTGACGGGCAACAGGTGGCCTTTTCAGAGAATCACGTTTAATGCCCTGTCAGACTGAAAGTAAACACCCTGCAACAATCATCTGAAGGTTCTATGCCCGAGGAGAGAGCGTTATGGTCTGGTGAATCTTTTCATAAAATTCCCTAGGTGATCTTGTAAATCTGGAAAGAACAACAGATCAACACAAGTATGTATCTAAGCATGAGGACCATGTCCACCTCTACATGCAGTTTGTTTTCCCTCAACACAATAGCATCTACCAGTGGGACAATGCAACTTGCCACACAGCTCACAGTGTACTTATATGGTTCAAGGAGAACCAGGATGAGATTATCGCACTCCCCGGATTTAAACACAATCAAGAATCTGTGGGACCACATCGATCGGCTGTTCACACCATGGATTCTCAATCAAGAAATCTAGTGCAGCTGGCCACAGCACTGAAGTCTGTGGTTCCACATTTCTGTGGGTGCCTTCCAGAACCTCATTAACTCTCTTCCTGCTTAACTCGCTACAATCCGCAGTGCAAAAGATGTTTATTCAGTCTTCTGACAGGTAGTCACATTAATGTGACTCGACAGTTTATATCCACAGCCACAATTAGCTCTCCTTGGAAGGCATCACCTGCAAACAAGTCTGTGGTACAGTAATGGGCACCATCCTATGCCATCATGTTCATGGGCATCTAGAGGAACCATTCCTAACCACCCAGAATCCCAAATCCCTCTCCTAGTTCAGATTCACTGATGACATCTTCATTATCTTGACCTAATGATCATCCTCAACCCAACAAACTATGTTCATTGATGTTGACTTCCACCTCAAGAAAGGCTACCTTAGAACCTACACCCACATCAACTCTACCACTCACCATCGTAATTCTACTTTGACAGCTGCATCCATTCCATACCAGTAAGTCCCTTCCATACAGCATAGCCATTCATGGTCGTCGCATCTGTAGTGATGAGTAGTCTCTCTCCAAATATGTCAATGGTCTCACTGAGAACTTCAAAGACCAAAACTATCCTCCCAACCTTGTATAGAAGCACTGAGTGGAGCAGAAGTAGCTGAACTTAATTGTTTGAGGAGCTCAGTATATGTTTCCTCCAGTTGCAGATTTCATCAATATGTAAATGCAAAAATTTGGAGCATTCTATCCTATTTTCTCACAGCTGCTCATGTGCTATATTTATTCTTGCTATGACTCTACTTCTTGCACAGAATCTAATGTGGTGTGCTTTTCTTCAAAACTTAGGAAGAGTGTCTTTTCATAGAACCATTTAATTCTTTGGAAAATATCATTTACCAGCTCTTCTGTCGCTTTCTCTCTTATGGGATTTATTATATAACTAGTATCACATGGAAAAAGAACCATTTTTGCTTGATGAATGTGAATTGGAAGACCATTCATGTGTATAAGGAAAAGTAGAACACCCAGCATTGAATGCTGTGGGACTCCCTTTGCTATTTTCCCCCAAACTTAAAATTTTCTACATTTCCGACAATGTCGGAATTATTCAGCACAGCCTTTTGCATTCTGTTTCTTACGTATGATTCAAACCAGCTGTGCATAAATCCATCAATTTCATAAAATTGGAGTTTTTCTAAGACAGTTCATGATTCACACGATACACAATCAAGTGCCTTGGAAGAATAACAAAAACTATCAACTGTTGATATATTATTAATTAAGGCTTGCACTATTTGATGAGTGAATGTATAAATAGCATTCTCACTCAAGCAATCTTTCTGTTCTCCAAATTGTGATATGCTAAGTAAATTGTTTCGACTGAAGTGTGTGACTGCTCGGATGCATTACTTTTTCGAACATTTTGGAAATAGATGTCCATGAGGAAATTGGACAATAATGGTTTAAGCCAGACTTTTCACCTTTTTTTAATGTAGTGGTTTAATAATTGTATATTAACCTGCCTGGAAAAATTCCCTGTGGTAGTGATGCACTACATATATACTATGGGCATTATTTATTAAGTCGAAAAAATTTTCAGAATTCTGTTTAAAATTCCATTAACTCAACAAGGACTTTTGTTTTTTTGAATTTTTTAAATTGTATTAATTTCAGTGAAGGGTGTTGCTACTACTTCTAGTTGCTTAAAGTTTAGTGAAATGACATTTTTAATATTTGCTCATTTTTTAATATAGTCTCTTGCTTCTTCAGCTGAATCATTTAACATGACATTTGCTGCTACGTTGAGAAAATGATTGTTAAAAGTACTTTCTACTTGTTAATTATCCGTCACAACATTGTCAAACTATTTTAACTATGCATATTTTAATTTTGTGCACTGACAATGTCCCATACAGTTTTAATCTTATTATCAGTTTTATTTATTTCTGTCAAGACACACACACTTTTGGACAGTTTTAAGACTTTAAGGAAAGTACTACAGTATATTTTTTTTTTTTTTTTTTTTTTTTTTTTTTTTTTGTAGTATCCTTCTACTCTATAGATGAATACCTTAACAGGGACTGTTAGACCAGCTTAAGTAAAAATGTCTGTTAGATTTCAGTTTTGACAGCATTTGGTCACAACAGTCACGATTAGGTGTTTTGTGTATGATTAATTTATTAAAAGTGCACAACTATCTTTCATTCTGACAGTGTATTAATTCTGTAAATATTTGCAGTTTACTGTAATGTAGCCACATATTTTGAGTCTCCTAACAAATGATCAAGGAAGTGAGTATTACATGCAAATTTTTATGATTTTTATGTTACACTTCCTGACTTGTTCCACACCCACAAAAATCACCTCATTTTTGGATCCTTGATTTTAATTCACTTGGTTACCCATGGGGTCCGAATAATGTTTTAGGAAAGTAATTTTCAAATACTGACAAAAAAATCATTATTGAATAAATTCAATTTTTAGCATCTCTTTCTACTTATATCTTATCCCATACCGTCCCTTTTAGCTCACTCTTAAAACACAGTATTCTTTTGTCATTAATAAGTCTCATGGCTTTGTATGGACTCACCGCAAGGTTGTAAGGTACATATTGTTTATTTCCATTAACTGTGCATCATGATCAGATGGTCCATTAGCAATTCGGTACACATTAATTGTTTCTGCCTGAACATTATCTATAAAAATGTTATGAATCAGTGTTCTACTATTTTGCTGCACTAGTTGGAAAACTGACTACCAAAATTAGACTGAAACACACGAATAATAATTCTAGTTCACATTTCCTGTAACTTTTAAGGACTCTACAGAAATGAAATCTCCACAAATTACTCACTTTTCCTTCTTTTCTGACAGGCAGCTCAATAGACTCTAGATTTTCCATAAATAGCTGGATGCTTCCTGGAAGGGATTGGTAGACTGTTACAGTGATCACAGACGTATTCTGCAGTAACAACTCACAACAACATGGTTCTAGGTTCTGATCAACACAACAATTATTTGTTTCAACATTTCTGACTTTGTGCCCAACTTTTACATTTGTTGCAGCCCCTATTTATTCCAAGGTAACTCCACACAAAAATAGTGTAAGTCTATAATGCCTGATATTTAACTTCTCCTTCCCTGTCATTAGATGGTGTTCAGAAAAGCGCAGAACATAAATCACTTCTAAGGTTTCGATGAACCAAATTAATTTTGGAATTTTAATTTTCTGGAAACTGCTACATGTATTATGCCTTGTACTGCTCTAATTTCTTTCAGTACTCTCTGCCTGTAAACTGACTCATAACCGAAAAAAAATGTGCCCCTGTGATTACTGGACTCTCAGGGATTTTGCCTTGTGTACTTGTTCCCCCTTCCCCTTACACTTTCTGCAAGGTGCTTAGCCAATCTTTCCTCCCCCTCCAATTTAGTTGCAGGCCATTGTTACTGCATCCCCATCTCTCAATTGCAGCAACTGGCATGGCACAGATACTAAACTCTGTTTCAGTCAAAAGCAACTCGCTCTTTGTTCACAAAGCTAACGGCTGTGTTAATCTTGGGTTGGTCATGTCGCTGCAAAACCTTGACAAATCCCACACAAATGTATGCTGTTGCTGCTACTATTTCCTCCACGTCAACTTTCAAGTCAGAAAGGTCTAGGCCACTGTGTTCTCTGTCACCTGGATAAGCTTGGTACTAGGTTTCGGGATGTTTGTGACCTGGTACTACACTCTCAGCTATTACTGTAGCAACTGGCTTACACCCCTCCCACAACCCTTTCTAGTAGCAAGATGCTTTTCTTTTTATGTGGCTTTTCTACTGACTTGGTCAAAGTTGTTTTTATGAGCCTTTTGCACTTTACACGGGACGTTTGAAAACTCCGTGCAAAGTCCAAGAGGTGGCACCACTGGCGCATATCAAGGTCATGTTTAGTTAGTGGCATCTTTGGAAAGAACGAACAGCAAGTTTCATCCATACTGGTCTATTTCTTTGTGTTTGGCATTCGTGTGAATCAAGGAAGTCAAGTGATTGTAAAAAAGTGGAGGAAGAAGAATTTCATGTGGTGATTAAACATTACTTTATGAAAGGCAGAATGCCTCAGGAGACTAGAGAGAAGCTTGAAAAACATTACGGTGACTCTGCACCTTCGATCAGAACAGTTTATAAGTGGTTTCAAAATTTACAGAGTGGCCATATGGGCACAAGTGACGCTGAACATTCTGGGCGCCCTGTGGAGGATACAACTCCAGTAATCATTTACATAATCCATGATATGGTGATGGATTACAAAACAGTTAAGTTGGGTAAGATTGCTAGTGTTGTGGGCATCTCAAATGAATGGGTACATAATATTTTGCATAAACATTTGGACATAAGAAAGCTATCCGCAAGATGGGTTCCACGATTGATCACGCTTGACCAAAAACGGAACCATGTGAAGTGTTGCAAGGATGGTTTGCAGCTGTTCAGGAAGAATCCGCAGGACTTTAAGTGTCATTTCATCACTGTGGATGAAACTTGGATACATTACTATACTCCTGAGACCAAACAACAATCTAAACAATGGATTACCACGGGAGAATCTGCACAAAAAAAGGGCGAAGACCAGTCTTTTGGTCGGAAGGTTATGGCGACAGTCTTTTGGTATTCACAAGGCATAATCCTCATCGACTATCTGGAAAAGGGTAAAACTATTACAGGTGCATATTACACATTGTTATTGAACCATTTGAAAACCGAGCTGCAAGAAAAATGCTGGCAATTGGACTGTAAAAAAGTCCTTTTCCATCACAACAATACACCAGCATACACCTTAGCAGTTGCGGTCAAAAAATAATGGAAATAGGATTCCATCTTGTTTCACATACTCCCCTATATTCTACAGACTTGGCTCCCTCGGACAACTATTTGTTCCCAAATTTGAAGAAATGGATGGTGGGACAAAGACTTTATTCAAACGAGAAGGTGATTGCAGAAAATAATTGCTATTTTGCACATTTGGACAATTCCTATTATTCAGAAGGGATCAACAAATTAGAACAGCATTCGTCAAACTGATTGTTGATCAAAATTTGAAATACAATGTCAGAGGTTTTCTCTTTCTTCCCCCAGCTGCCATTGTCTCATCCTCCCTTCAACCTATCTAATTCAAAATATGCCATTTCTAACTATCTGGAGGGCACAAATCTTTCATCTCAGTTTCATGATTTTCTTCTCTCTTCTACATAGTCTGCAGTTCCACGGAAGAGCCCCATATGACACTTTAACTTCCCACTGCCTTCTCCCCATTGAAACACCAACCCACAGCTCTCACACGTTTCTGATGTAGAATTATGATTGGAGTTCATTGAAAGTAGGTAATATCAGACACAAAGTGAATGAAAACTATAAAAGCATGATATTTTCTAACAACACACTTAAACTGAAGCTATCAGGAAATTATTTAAAACACTGTAAAGTATCCAAGATAACACGTAACAATTATACGGTGAACAGAAGTTAACACTAGGTGGTAAACACACCACTATTTTTCATTTACTATAGCTTTTAAGTCACAAAAAAGTTTATAACAGCAGTATTAAACAGACACAGTCTGGAAATTAGGAAGAACACTGCACGATATTCAAAACAACTCTTAAAGCTACACCACTGCTGTTGTTTACATCTGAGCACTTCAGAGTGTCATTCACAATAGTTGCCTACTGCCACTTCCTCATGACTCAGTAACAATTAGGACTGGGGTAAGGGAATCACATTCTTCACCAGGATTTTGACTACCTCTCCATATGTCCTTGAATGAGGAATATCCTACTCACTATCCTTCCAACCTCTTCCACAGCGGTATTTAGCTACGTAATAAACCTACACAATGTCCTTGTCCATCCCTACTCCACCTTTGTTCTCAACCCCTTGCCTCATATCTCTGCAACAGATGCAAGGTCTGTCCAATACATCCTCCAACCATGAACTACTCCAGTAGGTCCCATCCCATCAAAGGCAGAGTTACCTGTGAAAGCAGTCATATGTTCTACAAACTACACTGTAATCACGGTGCTCCTTTCCGTGTGGGAAAGACAACTAACAAGCTATCTTCCACAGGAATGCCCACGCCAAACTGTGACCAAGAGACAGCTGGACCACACAGTTGCTGACTGTGCTGTCCAACAAGATGTGCTTGACATCAGCGGCAGCTTCACAGCCTGTGCCATCTGAATCCTTCCTACAAACATCAGCTTTCCTGAATTGTGCAAGTGGAGAAGCTGCCCACAACCTATCATTGGTTCCAGTAACACCCCCCCCCCCTTCCAGCCTATGGCCTCAACCTTCACTAGTCCCTGTTTTCACCCTACCAATCTCCTTCCCATTCCCACATTCCCACTCCAGCAATGCAAACACATTCTATTCCATCAACGCACCTAATGTCTTTCCCCTTCTCTAGATCCCCCCCCCCACGTCCCATCCTGTCACCATCACATCCCTACATGCTCCACAACAAGCAGCGCAATCTCTTCCATCACCAGTACCCTGTTATCCTCCCCACTCCCCATCCCCTTGCCACCTCCTTTGCCTGCACCACCCACCACAGATCACAGCACGTCAGCCGCAGGCACAGTCCATAGTTGGACCCCAGCACCAAGAAACAGCAGCTACGTGCATGCGAATTGCGCAAATGTTTGTGTACAGGTTCATTTTTTACGATTCACTTTACTGAATGATACTGTAATAGTCAAATCAAAACATACTAGTTCTCCAGTGAGGTAAGAAGTCAAGGTACTTTCCTTTCTTTCTTTCTTTCTTTCTGCATTTCCTTTTTCCAGTCAAACTGTAAATAGTCTGAACAGTACTCAGTAATAAAATGGTAAGAAAACCAGCTAATTTCTATTATTGCTGTTGCACCAACTGAATATTAGCTTTAGATAATCATCAACCTTCTACTTGATTGTGACAAAACTCGTTCATATTTAACACATTATTATCAACATTATTTCACGCAGATGTCGGAGCTATCCCAAACTGTCAAAAATGTCTGTATTGAATACCTACAATGTAAGCAAGCTAACTTCAAAATAAGAAACTACTTTTGGCCGTTCTTGGTAATACTACAAAAATTTCTTGTTGGTACAAGTTGGTGCTCGCTGACATTACATGCAGACTGAGAAAGCACACTTGAAATAATACTGTATATAGTGGATCTGTATGAAGAGGTTGAGACTAATCAATGTCAGTTTACATAATGCCTTAAGACACTTCACAACACATTAACTGAATATTTTTAAATAGATACATGCTAAGATATCAACAAATGTTTAAACTTACGGACATGTACACACCATGTAAAGAGCACACAACATCAGAAACAAATGAAATAATTACCTGGGCTTTCAACTCGCTTGTAATGATACGGATTTATGCAGACTTCCTTCTGTTTGGCTGAGAAAGGAAATCTGCAATTTTCCATCGGTTTTAGCTCATGGTGAGATTGGAGGTCTGGCCACCTCCACACACGACAGTAAATAACATGCGGCAAGCCTTTCCTATGTGATACCTAAATACATACAAAACACAGTATGTAAGTTGGAAATAAAATACTTAGGAGTTAAGCATAGAATAAGAATAAGCCTTATTTTTTCCAAACAAATGTGTAAGCATATAATAAAAGTAGGTTTCTGAGATAGTGTGGTCCCCCATTCAGAAATAAAGTTTACTTTAATAATAATAAAGCTGTTTTCAACTCGAAGGTTGTCTTGGCAAGGCCAGTGTACTTCTTATTGGAGGTAGTATGCCATTGTTTTTCTCCAACCTCTGAAACAACTGTAGGAAGACCTACAGTTTAACATGGACTTTGAAACTTCATAAGTATACCTTATGATGGTAGAAAGTTTGGGAACTGGTTATGAAAAGAATGTGTCACTCAGAACATAATTCAAAACAAGTGAAATGGGGTGCACACTAAGTGTTTCTGTTGTCACAACACAAAGACCTGAGTATTCCATCTTGCCATTTCATATTACTATTTTGGATAGAAATCTCTCATAGTGGCAGTATCTTTATACATGTGTGTTTCATCAACTAGTGTTTTTCATACTGAAATTTATTTTAAAGAGGCTGAATTACATAATTAGCCTTAAACAGCAATCAAAAACATAGGTGTGAGGCTTTGTCTTGGCATTTCCAGTAATATGAAAGTGATGTGTGTTATGCAGTCTGCAAGAATGGTTACCCAATCTTACCAAATTTATCTGTCATGAAGGAGGTTTATATCTGCAAGTTAATATACATAATTTATATCTAACATCTTCAAAGACAGAAAAGGCAAACATCTGATTGTTTATGTTGGCTTCTGGAACAACGAACCAGGTGATGGCAGCACCTCAGGGTTAAATTGGTGGTAACGTACTCCCCACCCCTTAAAATAAACTTCTAATTTTGCTAATTTTAAATGCTATTGTAATATCCATTCTTTCATAGCAAATGAAATGTACAGTTTATGGGTGTTATATCACCCACAAGTACCTATGAGAGGTGATTTCTTAGTTTTGACTGATGTCACACATCTTGCCTACTTGTAATCTTTGAGGAAACAACAAAGTGTTAAAACTGTTCAACAGATGTTCTGGGAAGGCTCTTTTACATGAAGTACAAATTGAAGAGTGATTTTAGTGTGTCCAATTCAGAAACAACATAAGGTAATATTTTCTCTTTTTGAGCTTTGTTGCAGTGTTCAAGCATTCATTGGTGATGTCTCTGACCATACATAGTTAACTTAGAGTTTGTAGTATTTTGTAACTCTTCTTCCCGTTTCTTCAGGATTCAGTATTTCATTTGGTTGTAAGTAATTTTTAGGGATTTTCAGTTCTAGTGTTGTCATTTCCATTGCTCCTTTGGCTAGTTGTCTGACAGTTCACTCCCTGGAGTGTAAATCTGACTTGCATCCAAATAATGACAACTGATTTATCTGTATTGTGAAGGGATTATTTACAGCTGATTGTGGAAGGCAGAGATCAGAAGTTGTCTTGGATAACATTAAACTATTGTTTGTAATGCACAGACAAACTTGCTACATATGACGAAATTGCTATACAAACCGTGCTGTGTCATAAGATAAAGCTGTCATCAACACTCCTGCGGTGCCCAAGACATCAGGCACCAATGGTATCCCACCCAACTTCTAAGTTATTTGGGTTGCCAAAAACTCCACACCTATGAAACAGATGCCACAGTATCTCGTAACTATGAAACTCTGCATCCTAGCCAGTAGGTGATGACAACAGTGTTCTGGCCAGGCCACCACATGAAGTGCATGGCAATTGTAGGAGTCATGGAAGTACTGCAGTGTCAAAAATAGGCCCACATGGATCTTAACCACAAGGCAGCTATTTGGGCCAGCATGTGAGCTTAGCAGAGCAGTTCAATTGCAGCAAACAACCGACCTAAAGATCTCCACTACACTAGGATCTGGGCTCTGCCACCATCTTCTGGGACAGCACACCACCACCCCTGTCTGGACCTGAAGTGTAATCAGTGACGTAGTTGGTGGGGCTTGGTATAATTTCTACTGTCTGTCTTCTTCACAGACAATTATTGTCAAAACTTTGCTTTGTGCATCTACCCTTGCCAGAATTCAAAATTATTCAAAACTGTTCGACTGTCGATGCTTCTTCTGTGAAGTACTACTGTAAGATATTTTGAAAGTGTTTCATTTCTGCGACTTAAACTAGTGTGTTGACTTCTTTCTCTCTTCTTCTTTTTTCCCCCCCTCTTCCAAATCCAGGAACTGAGGAACTTGCTTCATGATAAAGTTTCTCCATATATTAAGGAACTTAATTACTTGCTTCTGAGATTCAGGGACTTTTAACTTTGTTTGTCATCGAAAAACTACTGTTTTTCCACTTGTCCAAGAATTTTATTTTATTTCAGAGTTAAAGGAATTTCACCTCCATAGCACACTGAGGATTTTGTTACCATTATGTTAGAAAAATAAACTTGTGCTACTGTGACTATCTGCCTCTTTAGTGGATATTTCTGTGGAAGCAGTTATATCAAACCCTAAGGTTAGTTTGAACATAAAAGTGCTTTACTAGGTGTGTTTCTATTGGAGGTGGCTGTTGTCTCCTTGGAATCTCTGAACTAATTAATCCAGCCAGTTCCAGGATGACCTATGGCAGTATCAGCAACCTACAGCATGGGGGCCTAATCCAACCTGCCACTTCTTTTTCTATGGCCCATGGCCTAAGAATGTATTATTTTACATTTCCAAATTCTTAAAAAATTTGAAGCAAGATAAAACTGAATGAAACATGAAAATTATGTGAAAGTTTAAAATCATTATCTGTGAAGCTGTAGAGTAACAACCCTAAATTATTTGATACATATTACAGTTGACTGGTAACATACTTTAATGGCCAACATGGAAGTTGAATAGCTGCAAGAAAAATCTGTGTGGTGCTTCTGTGTGCAGGAAGCTAGCTGAGGAAGCCAAGCCTTAGCACTGCCACTGTGGTGATGAGTAGTTTTAAGTTGGCAGCATTATCAGTGCCATATGTACCACTGTTCTGCAACATTCTGTTCTCATTTCTACTACAAGTGTATTTCAATCATGTCACAGCCAAAATCACAAAACAAGAGAAATGTAGACTTTGAACATTGTGCTTTCAAGGAAGAGTGGGCTGACAATTATTTGATAACAAATTGGTTGGCAAAGCATTGTGTTTATTGGGTTGGTTGGGTTGTTTGGAGGAAGAGACCAAACAGCGAGGACACTGGTCTCATCGGATTAGGGAAGGGAAGGAAGTCTGCCGTGCCATTTCAAAGGAACCATCCCACCATTTGTCTGGAGCGATTTAGGGAAATCATGGAAAACCTAAATCAGGAGGATGGCCCCACGTGGGTTTGAACCATCGTCCTCCCAAATGCGAGTCCGGTGTGCTATCCACTGCACCACCTCTCTCGGTCATTGTGTTTAGTATGCAGTGATACTATAGCTGTATTAAAGAGAGTACAATCTGCACTATCATCACCAGACTAAGCATTTGTACAATATCCCAACTCACTGGGAAAGCACGATTGGAAAAATCAGAAACTTTGAAATGGAATACTTTATTACAATGCAGTTTCCTTATGAATTTAAAAAATGTAAATGAGGCTGCAACTAAGTTAAGTCTATAAGTAGCTCATTTGTTAGCTAAGGAGGGAAAACAATTTACTGATGGTAAACTAATTAAACAGTGTCTGACAGTATTAGCTGAAGGAAGGTGTCCTGAGAAAACGGATATAGCCTATTTATTTCTATAAGCCTACCCCTGAGAACAGTTGTTCAAAATACTGAGGTTGCTGGCAGCAACATTGGTAACCAGTTAATCCTCGAGCAGCCACGTCTATGCATAAAGTGTGACAAACACAAATAAAATTGTCTTGCATCCTTCCACTGTTGTTTTACAACTGCGAGCCCATACCTATTCCATCGTTATTGCTTCAGCTAACACAGTGATAAATTGTGTTGTCATAAATCCAAGCAAGCAGCAGTGATAAAAATTAAACGACGAGCAAAAAGAAAAAAAAAATGCGATCCATGCAAGAAAATGACCCAGATTGAGAGCTAGCAGCACAATCTCACAATGAGGCAACTGTCTACGAGATAATTAGTAAACAAATATGTGTTTGGCTGAGATCTAATGCAACTACACTGTTTAATGCTTCAAGTACGTCATTACTGTGGAGTACCACTTGTACAAGGCAAGAAAGTGATTCATTGAAAGTTTATTTTGTTATTGTTTAAAAAAACAGTGACTTAGCTCATGCAATATAAGATTATTTTATCACTGTCTAATTAAACTAAGATTAACTTGTGATTTTGCTCATACATGTTTACCTTGGTAACATAAAGACAGTTATTCTTTACACATATATAAAGAACACTGTGCACTTGCTCATGTTATGAAAATCAGCGTGCCCGCTCAAGGCTTCATTGACAGGGCAAAAGATTTTGAGTGGTTTTCCTTGGCTCTTGATGAGTCAATGGACATGACAGCTATTGCTCAGTTGCTGCTATTTATTTGAAGAATCGATGCTGACTCTGAAGTGACTAAAGAATTAGCTTATATGAGTAGTCTGTATGGAACAACTACAAGTGAAAACATTTCCAAAGCAGCTGAGAGAACGTTAATGAAGTACAACCTGGAATGGAAACAGCTAAAATGTGTCACAACTGATGGTGGTAAAAATATGTGTGGAACAGACAAAGGCTTAGTTGGGCACATTTACAAGGCTCGAAAAAATAAAAGAGTGCTTAAATCCTGTGGTTATTCATTGCATTATTCGTGAGCAAGTATGCTGTGACTAATATATGAATCTATTGTGTTTCAGAACCAGTTGTGTCAATGGTGAACTTTATTCTAGTGGACTGCATCACCGTCAGTTCCGTGATGTTAAGTCAGAAGTGGAAGCTAAATTTTATGACTTCCCTACCACACACCAGTTCAATGGCTTAGCAGTGGCAAAGATTTGTTAAGATCTTTTGAACACAGGGCAGACACTGATATATTTCTACATCTGAAAAACTGCCCTGAATCAATGTCAGTGAATACAAAATGGCTCTGGAAATTAGATTTTGCTGTCAACATCATAGGACTACTTAGTGGATTCAGTTTTAAACTACAATGCAAAACAGTGCTAATAAGTGAAACCTATATGGCAATAAAGTCATTTCAGTGACAACTGGCTTTGATTGAGTCATAAATCATGTCCATATGCTTCACGCATAAAAATTTGAAAGTGATGTATTTTCCTAGCCCAAACAAGAGTTTCCACATATTTTTTTTTTTTTTTTTTTTTTTTTTTTTTTTTTTTGGGGGGGGGGGGGGGGGAGGGGTTGTGGTCTTGATGCAACTGCACAAGGCGTTTCTATAATTGAAAATTCATTTGACTGTTCCGTTGAGAAACTTCCACCTATCCTTCTTTTGGAAGTAATTAACCTGCAGTGTGACAACATGCTAAATGGCAAATTTCAAGAGGAGAATCTAACAAAATTCTATACATGTCTTCAAAGTCAACTGGCTCTTTGTAGTGACAAAAAAAAATCATTATGTTATAGGTTCAGGCTCAATACAATTATACATTAGGGGCCAATGCAATAAAAGTTGTCACGAGGATAAACTATCAGCTGAATCATCAATGCGCAGTCTGTCAGGTCTATTACAGAATAGGTACCAAAGGCAGTGCTGAAATGTGTTGGGGCTTCTTATTCAATACACAGAGGTCTGTGTCTGAATAATCCATTCACTACCTCACTGACCGATACGTGATTGCGTCACTAATAAAGTAAAAGTGGTGGTGGTGGTTTGTGAGGCAATTCTTCAAAAGACTTCTCATATCCTCATATGTAACATCCCAGTTATGGGAGAAGATGTATGTTACAAACTGTCATACTATTTCACTGACTGCAAAGCCTTTTGCTTCACATACAATGTTCACAGGTGTTGAACTGAACTAGTGTGCAAACATCTCTGGATGCTTGTTCAGTATTTACTTTTTCTATATACTTGCTGCCCTCTAGTGGTAAGGAGATGGTCCTCCAGAAATCTTGATTTCTGCAGTGCTATACATTTTATGGGATAACTTTAAACAAGTTCAACTTTTTTCAGATGATGGGAGTAACCATTACAATTCCAATGTAAAATCCCTGAAACAGTGGGGATGTGAACAGCAAATGTGATGTATTGATCTGATTTCTTCTGTGCTCCCCATCAAACAAGGCTGCCTCGTGAAACGATACTGGACTTCCATTTGAGAGGACGTCAATTCAAACCCCACTGCAACCATCCAGTTTCAGGTTCCCCTTTACCACTTAAGGCAAACACCTAGATGGGTTCTTCTAAAAGGACATGGCCAATTTCCCTACCCAACTTACAACACTGTTGATGCAAAGTTAAACCCCTATCTTCCTCTTTCCAGTGTTCCCTATGTGGATGGCATATTTGTTCTTTACTTATATTTTTCTCTTTGTATCTCCATAAAACAGACAACAATCAGACAATTCTATAGTCCAATGTCCTAGTGTCTTTTATCCAATGAGTAATATTATCAGGTTGTGGATTAGTTATATTTTAGGAGGAAGATGCCATGGAGGGAATATTCCTTTCTTGCCTGATGATGGAAGGATGTGCATTGTCTCCATTTGTGTGGAATGGGTAACTCCTACTGGCTCTGCTCAAATGGCAGTCAATTTATTTATTTAGTTAGTTTCGTGTTCCATGGATCATTTTGTATGATGTATTGTAATGATATGGAACAAGTAGTTTTATATTCATATCACAAATTAATTTGTAAATATGGCTACATGCTGAACTTTTCAAAATTTACCTTGCTGTCAGACATCTTATATCACTGGGTAATTAATCAAAAACTTTTGTTGCAGCATTGTGGATCCATTTTTGTGCTAAATACAATCTTAATGTGGAGTAATGAATGTCACTTCTCCTTCTGGTATTGGAATTATGTACATCATTGTTCCTGTTGAACTGTAATGGATTATTTACAACAAACTTCATGAGGAAATGGCAACGGCCTTGCCGCAGTGGATACAACAGTTCCCATCAGATCACTGAAGATAAGCACTGTCGGGTGTGGCCAGCACTTGGACTGGTCACCATCTTGGCCACCATGAGCTGTTACCATTTTTCGGGGTGCTCTCAGCCTCATAATGCCAATTGAGGAGCTACACGACTGAATAGTAGCAGCACCAAGCAAAGAAAACCATCATAACGACCAGGAGAGCGCTCTGTGACCACACGCCCCTCCTATCTGCATCCTCAGCTGAGGATGCTACGGCGGTCGGATGGTCCTGGTGGGCCACTTGTGGCCCGAAGACGGAGTGCTTTTCATGAGGGAATAAATATACTGTGAAGCAGTAGCCAGAATGCCCAACTCCATAAACAGATGTCTACAAGATGATCTTGGGTGACACCAAACGTTACTCTGATGATTATTTGACATTGTCAGCTGAATTGGAGACAATCTTAGAATAAAAACACAGTTATTAGCCCAGATTACTAGTTTCTGCAAAATTAAATTGCCACCTTCTGATGATTTGCACAGAAAATGTTTTTTACAGGGGCAATCCATTTTGTCGACTAATTGAACAATCGATGTAACAGACTGACCCTGTAAGAATTTTTTCTTTATAAATTATATAAAGAGGGTGTTTTAATTTTGCTGAAACTCAAGTGAGCAATGTGTACTTTTATGCGACCTTGGCTAATTAACTTGTGCAATAATGAAAACAAGTATGTTTACATATTACTCTTACAGTACCTTTTTGCGCAAAAAAAGACTTCCTTAATTAACATTATTCCACATGCCTTATTGAACAAAATATGTCAACTTACAGATTTGTCTCACCACTAGATTTGCAATCATTCTACCTACAAATATTGCTGAAAGAAGTTGTTTTAGGAGTTCCTAAATGTGCTTTTTCCAGTTTAAATTTTCATCTAAATGGACGCCTAAGAATTTTGAAGTTCCCATCATATTTTTTATTTCTTCACAATGTGTTACACTTATCACTGGTGTAGTTCCTGAACTATATTTGTTGAATTACTAAGTTCTACTTCCTGAATTCTTGTAGTTTGATATGACATTATCCACTGGTTGGCTATACCATCAATCCCATAACACTTCCATTTATCTAGAAGAATATGGTGATTCACACAAATGCCTTACATGTTGTTGTTGTTGCTGTCATCGTCGTCATCATCTTCAGTCCAGAGACTGGTCTGATGCAGCTCTCCATGCTACTCTATCCCGTGCAAGCTTCTTCATATCCAAGTATCTACTGCAACCTACATCCTTCTGAATCTGCTTAGTGTATTCATCTCTTGGCGTCCCTCTACAATTTTTACCCTCCACACTGCCCTCCAATACTAAATTGGTGATCCCTTGATGCCTGAAGAACATGTCCTACCAACTGATATCTTCTTCTAGTCAAGTTGTGCCACAAACTACTCTTCTTCCCAATCCTATTCAATACCTCCTCATTAGTTAAGCGATCTACCATCTAATCTTCAGCATTCTTCTGTAGCACCACATTTCGAAAGCTTCTATTCTCTTCTTGTCTAAACTATTTTTTGTCCATGTTTCACTTCCATAGAGGGCTACACTCCATACAGATACTCTCAGAAATGACTTCCTGACACTTAAATCTATACTCGATGTTAACAAATTTCTCTTCTTCAGAAACGCTTTCCTTGCCATTGCCATCATCCGTTATTTTGCTCACCAAATATCAAAACTCATTTACTACTTTAAGTGTCTCATTTCCTAATCCCTCAACATCACCCGACTTAATTCGACTACATTCCATTATCCTTGTTTTGATTTTGTTGATGTTCATCTTATAGGCTCCTTTCAAGACACTGTCCATTCCGTTCAACTGCTCTTCCAGGTCCCTTGCTGTCTCGACAAACCTCAAGGTTTTTATTTATTCTCCATGGATTTTAATTCTTACTCCAAATTTTTCTTTTCTTTCCTTTACTGCTTGCTTAATATACAGATTGCATAACATCGCAGATAGGCTACAACCCTGTCTCACTCCCTTCCCAACCACTGCTTCCCATTCATGTCCCTCGACTCTTATTATAACTGCCATCTGGTTTCTGTACAAATTGTAAATAGCCTTTCGCTCCCTGTATTTTACCCCTGCCACCTTCAGAATTGGAAAGGGAGTATTCCAGTCAACATTGTCAAAAGCTTTCTCTAAGTTTACAAATGCAAGAAACATAGGTTTGCCTTTCCTTAATCTATCTTCTAAGATAAATCATAGAGTCAGTATTGCCCCACGTGTTCCAAACTGATCTTCCCTGAGGTCGGCTTCTGTCACTTTTTCCATTCGTCTGAAAGAATTTGTTTTAGTATTTTGCAGCCGTGACTTATTAAACCAATAGTTCGGTAATTTTCACATCTGTCAACACCTGCTTTCTTTGGGATTGGAATTATTATATTATTCTTGAAGTCTGAAATTATTTTGCCAGTCTCATAAATCTTGATCACCATATGCCTTAGATATGTCACAGAAAATACCAACAAGCACCATTTTACAATTTAACCTTGTAAAATTTGGTGAGTGAATATGTAAATGGCATTCCCAGTAGAGCAACTCTTCTGAAAACCAAACTGTGATTTGCTGAGGACATTACTGTTTCTCAGATGAGATATTATTCTAGAATACCTCACCTTCTCAAAAAGTTTGGAAAATAATGTCAGCAGTGAAACAGGTCATTAGTTACTGACATTCCTCTTACCACGTTTCTTAAGTGGGTGTTTAAGAATGGCATATTTGAGTGTCTCGGAAAAACGTCTTGAGTTATCAGTGAATTATGTATTTCGGATAAGACCAGGCTTAAAATATGAGAACAAATCTTCAGTACTCCATTGGAATCACAGTTAAAACCAGATGGGATTTTATTTTTGAGAGAATGAATAATTTTCTTAGTTTCAGGAGGAGAGATTGGTGATACATTCATATGACTGAATTTTATGAGTTACTTTTTCTCCAGAACTGTTAATCCCTACAATTTCCATTATATTTCAGAAATGTGCATTGGAACTTATGCTGGTTTACCTAAATGGGTGTATATTATATTTTTTCTATCTATTTTTATCAATTTAGTCGCTTAAGTGGTTTACTGCAAAGATTAAAATGTGGTATGCCCATAGTAATCAAGCACGTGCAGCTAGCGACAAAAGGTACAGAACATTGATCTTCTTGTGCTTGTAAAAACTCCTATTGGATGTTTCATCGATCTTGACACACTATCTTTTCCCATCCATGATACAGAGCGGACGCAGAATTCAGTTTAGTTCACTAATAATATGAAATATATTAATTCTTATGATACAAAGTCAGCTTCACTTACTAGTTACATACTTCACATCATCTACCAATCTGCATTGTTGGTACCTGTAATACTTCAGAGAAGCAAGAAATTTAAGCTGAACCAGCTGGATGCCGTGACACTGTCTTCAAGAAGAGGTGGAGGTAAATAACTTCAATCAGCTATCAATCAATATTATACGTTATAGATTTTTCATACATTCAAAAACTCATAGGTCTGACTGACTGGAGTGTGCATCACTGGGCATAAATTAGCCAAGACAGGCTCCTGAGTGAATCCCTATTGTTGCGTCTCTTGTGCGGTGCCTGTAAATTATTCTTAAAATTAGCAATTAATCAGTAGAATTGGTGAACATTCTGTGGATGGCGCCAGATAGATTAGACAGGTGCAATAATTAAATGGTACAAAACATGTTGTGTAACATTCTATTGAACTAATTTTTTTATTTACTTTGTTTCATGACTGGAATATGGCCAAGAAAAAAAACCAAGGTCAGACACCACACGGTATGCTTAAATTGCAAATGGTTAACCAGAGGAAGTGTACCAACAGCATTTAACAAGATCATCTGTAGGACAGGAAAGAACTCCAACTTCTGGCTCGCATAACTGCGCTTGGTAATGCCTCAATCAATAGTAGTATCAGTACCTCACCCTACCTATACATAAATTTGACACATTTAAAAAAAAAAAAAAAGCTGTAGAGATTTGGGTTACCATTATTTTGATTTTTTGGAATGTGGATACGAAACAGGTTGTGGTGACTAAGGAAAATAGTGCAGAGATACAAAATGTCACTGCAATGCGTGCAAAGACAAATGATAATGACACTGAAAATGTCAATCATATCAACGACAGCTGGGAATATTACAAAAATCCATTTCATGCTGAAGACAATAATATCTTACCGCATGGCACTACAATGCTCACAGTAGACAAGACTTGTTCTCATATCTCACCACAAAGCGTTTTCTCGCATGAAGCAAGGCAAAAGACATGCTAGTGCGGAATCAGTAAACTTCAATTTCTCCACGTCACAAGGATTTGTTTCAAATGTGGTAGAACAAGACACATTAAGTGCACCTGACAATAATGCGTCATCAGTGCATTCAATGCTGGACATGTATAAATGCCTCACTGACCTAATAAAGAATTTAGTTAATAATATTTCTACACAACAAACCAAAAAACTTGACAAAAAGTTTCATGATTTTAAAAATGAACAAAAGGAACCAATTGACGGCTTTAAGAATGACCTATCACAACTGACCTTTCTAACGATTTAACTTGCAAACTTGCAGATATGGGGACGAAATTAAAGATGGATTATTCATTGATTTATCTCAGGAGATAAACAACTTAGATAATAAAGTTTTATCTCTGGACAAGGCACAATAGGAAATGGCAGGTAAGCTAAAGGTCCCGAGTGACAAAGACTCAGATGCAAGACACTTAGTCAGAAATTTGCAAAAATTTGAAAACTATGGCAGGTACTGGAAATGAGCTGCAATCTTTATGTACAGATTTGCTGGAAGTAGTACAGGAGATGTCAGTAAAATTGAGTAATTTAGATTTAGGCAATAAGTTATTAAAGAACGCACAAGAAAAAATCAAAAGGGAAGTAAAGGATTTACAGGACGGAGCCGAAGCAGGAATGCTAGACAAGTATATGGCCCTCGCACAGAAAGTCACACAAGAGCATAAGACACTTAGTTGATGATGGAGTAAATGAAAGGGAAAATAAATTGATTGCTAGGATTAAGCTAGGCTTAAAGGCAGCAGAAAAGAAGCTGCAGAACAGTCTACTTAATGTTGTGAACGTCACAACAAAGACACCAATTGCAAGCAAGCAGCTTTAGTCAGGCAGGATGAATAGCAGTAATACTTATCAACTATTTGCTACCAGCCCTTCACACGGAGAACAAAGAAATTACAAAATGCAACAGCCACTGCCAATGTCAATACAAGTTGCGAAAACCTATCCAGAGTATAATTGTGTGAATCCGAACAATGCCACAGCGGCAATAGACAATACTGCATGTTTGTCTACTTTATTAGCGGACGAGGGTCTGTTACGCCATAGGCAATTTCTTCCTGTCCATATCCGAGAAAAGCTGATATAGAGTATTTCTTATCTGTACTCGAACTAACTGACCTAATATATGAAGAGGGGCCATCGCAACCACATAACATTGATACACAATGTACACCTCTGCCAAATAGTCAACAGCAGAATGGCAATGGTGGCAATAACCAACACAGTTGGCACCCATATCCCCCATGCAACAACAACAACAACAACAACAACAACAACAACAACAACAGTACAAGAAATAATTATGGTAATGGGGGAAACCAATAGTACAAACAAGGTTTCAAAGGAAATTACAAACAGCTTATACGAAACAGAGATGCCATGGCCAACAAATTCACAATGAACCTTCAGCAGGTGGCAATAACCAACAGAGCAACTGGCAGGAACCGATCACAAATCAAAATCTGTCAGTCCTCCAACCACCAATTACAATCAACAGAAAACAATTATGTTTCCAGTGGGGCTTAAGGTCAAGGAGAACTTAATTCCACGGCAATAAAGGACACAAACTGGGGAGGTCAGATCCCCAACATGGAGGTAGTTGAAGTTGCTCACAATGAAGAAGCTAACCTCCTGACCAATCAGAAAAGCCTGAATATGTCGCGGACCAATAAAACAGGTCAGGGCATGCAATTTATTCCAAATTACTTTCCCAAATATGATCAAGGGATAAATACAAAAGAACTGTTGGGAAGATGTAAACAACTTAGACAAGTATAATGGGAAGCCAGTGCAAGCTATAATTACTGCCCGATCTCGGCATACCTGTGATACTTGACACAGGTGCATAGAAAAATGTAATATCACAAGGTCTTTTTAACGAGCTGCAAAGACGATGTTGTATACCAACTTTTCTGGTGCAGAACTGTTTTATTCTGGCTGCAGTGGGGAGCAAGTCTAAAGGAGTTAAAA
This sequence comes from Schistocerca gregaria, assembly GCF_023897955.1. Taxonomy (NCBI): domain Eukaryota; kingdom Metazoa; phylum Arthropoda; class Insecta; order Orthoptera; family Acrididae; genus Schistocerca; species Schistocerca gregaria. The sequence goes on along the minus strand of NC_064925.1, from coordinate 55,352,581 downwards.
CTCAGGCTTTAATACTCATCACCATCAGCAAATTTTCTCGAAAGTGCATTTTTCTGGCAGTGGAAAAGCTTGCTGTAAACTGTCTTATTAGAATGGATACCTTTAGACAATACAAAGTACAGACTGACATAGACAAGGAAAATGTTTCTTTACAATGAACGATGTTAATAGTAAATTTAATTAAAACCAGCACAAGTGAAAATGCACTCTAGTCGAGCACTAATACCAGAGTACAACAGCCATATCCAAACATACTGTTTCTTGATACACAAAAGGGTCAGCAGCTGTCTGAAGAAGACATGAAGACACAGACTGTCCAAACCAAGGTAAGTGACTCAGCTAATTTGTCAGATGATCAGATGGAGGAGTTACAAGAAATAATACTTTGGTATGTGCAAGTATTTGGAAGGTGCCCAGGGTAATAAAGGGTTACAAGCATAAAATAGATGTTTACCCTGACGAGACATTATGCTTAGGAAATAAATTGAAAGGATGATAAATTGGAAGATCATACAACCCTATTATTCCCCATACTGTAGCCCTATTTTAGCTGTCCCAAGCCCAACAGTTGCATTAGGCTTGTGATTCATGCCCGAAGCATAAACAAAATCATTGTTTTTGTCAGGACACGCCCTGACAATCTCGAAGAATCAGTTACTGAAATTTCACAGTGTTAAATACCTCAACATAATTGATTTAAAAGTGTCATATTGGCAACTAGCAATACATGAAGATACTAGGAAGTACACAGTCCTTGTGTGTGGGAGCAGGAGTTACGAATTATATATTTTGCTGTTTGGCTTAAACGTGAGTGTGGGTGCTGATGTGATCAAACATTTTTCCATCACCACAGAATAGGAAAAAAAAACTCAAGGCATATTTGTGTATGTTTCATTTTTTTAGGAAATTCATTCCAGATCAGTTACTGAATAGTGACACGTTGCTGAATCTTTAGAGGAAGAACAACCCATGGATATGGACCGATCAATGTCAAGCAGACTTCAACGAAATAAAGGAAGTCTTGCTATGTGCAAACACACTACACTACACTGATATGTCACAGGACTTTTGCTTGAGTACAGATGCATCTTCTCAGGGACTAGGAACATGGTTATTTCAGATCACTGATAATGATGGGGAATTGACAGCTAAGATAACCAGTTTTGCTAGTCAACCACTTTCTGAATCCAAACAGCCATATTCTATGACAGAGCTCAAGGCTCTCAGGGTTATATGGGCTTTTAAGAAATCTCAGTAATACTTACGGGACAAGCACATCAAAGTACTCTGTGACCATCAAGCACTTTCTTTTTAACATGCAAATCATTACAGTGAAGGTTAGCCAGGTGGAGCACACTGTTGCAGGAATTTTTGAAATCGCACAATCAAGGGCAAACAAAACTTAACTGCAGACACCTTGTCAAGGTTACCTCAAAGGCTCGACAAATTCTTAAAATTCATGGAACGGAATACTGTAAGTTACGTAGATGATTTCATTTTGTACACCCAAAACATATGGGGTAACTATGGCATTTCCAAGTAATTTCAAAGCGTATTACTTTCCAAAAGACGAAGCAAGTTCCAATTGACTGAACTACATCCTATACTGCCCACAAAATCTTTAGAATTAGAATCCTTAGATGCTGCTGGACCCCATCCACAGGAAAAGAAGTTGTCAAAAATGTTATTGCCTTGCATGATGTTTTCAAGAAATGTGTTAAGCTGTATGCAGTGTGGTCGGTGACCGCTGGTTCTATTACTAATAGGATTACAGAAGATTATCTCCTGAGAGTTGGGAAGCTGCAGATACTGTTAATAGACAATGCACTGTACTTCATTGGCAACAGATGGAATGAATTTACTAACACAAACAAGATAAAACGAATATTGGTATCCAGATTTCACTCTGATGCCAAGCCCAATAGAAAGTATTTAACAGCTTTATACACACCTATACACCCCTGAAGCACACAAAATGGGTTGAGTTTGTCTCACCATTTCAACAAATCATTAACATCATACCACACACTTCAACTAGTTTAACACCTCTCGTACTGATGTTTAAAGGGGAGAAGTCGATGAGTGGGAAAAACCATTGCTCAAGATACACAGGGGAGAGATGTTGCAGAAAAAGTACACCAAGCTTTGATTAATCTGGAGGAAAAGACTGAACAGAGAAAAAAGTCGTATGACAAAAGTTTGGGGCCCACTGTGCAATTTCGAGGAGGACAGGAGGTATTATTACAAATGCACCCTAAATCTATGAATTGCAGCTTTTGTACACTGGGCCATTTGTAGTTACTAAAAATCTCACATCCAGGTGCATACAGATTAGCCTACCCTAATAGCGTATAGGACGAAGGACTTCATTAACACAAGGATCTAAGAGAATTTGTACTAAAAGGATTGGACATATGCCAAACCTCATTTGAAGCACTGTACATGAACAAATTAAATATTTCAATATAAATCAATGGAAAATCCAGGAAGGTATGTAACAATACTCTAAAAAGGATACTTGCTAGTCACCGTATAGCAGAGATGTGGCGTCACAGATAGCCACAACAAAAGGTGTGACAGAAAGTGAGCTTTAAACCAAGAAGACCTCCTTTGAAAATAAACAACATGCATACACACACAGAATCACGCAAACGCAACCCACACAAACAACCACTGCTTCAGCAGCCACAGACTGTGGTTGCGCAGGCACACATGAGAGAGAGAGAGAGAGAGAGAGAGAGAGAGAGAGAGAGAGAGAGAGAGAGAGAGGGGGGAGGGGGGGGGCAGAGGGGGAGAGAGAATTGTGTTTACGTGTGTGTGGTGTCTACTTTCCAAGGAGGTCTTGTTGGTTGAAAGCTCACTTTCAGACAGTCTTCTTCTTGTGCCTATCTGTGACTCAGCGTCTCAGCTATATGGTGAGCAGCAACTGCCCTTTTCATAATATTTCCCAAATACAATGTGATAATGCACTTGAGACGTACACATGAAGTAGCATTACAAGAAGGAGAGGGATTGAAACAGCATATCCAGACACTCTGGGATGATAATGGCATCGAAACAGAGGATGACACGCATAAAGTTGAAATACTGAACACCTTTTTCCAAAGCTGTTTCACAGAGGAAGACCGCACTGCAGTTCCTTCTCTAAATCCTCGCATGAAAAAAAAATTAAAAAAATGACTGACATCAAAATAAGTGTCCAACGAATAGAAAAGTAACTGAAATTACTCAACAGAGGAAAGTACACTGGACCTGACAGGATACCAATTCGATTCTACTCAGAGTACGTGAAAGAACTTGCCCCCCTTCTAACAGCCGTGTACCGCAAGTCTCTAGAGGAACGGAAGGCTCCAAATGATAGGAAAAGAGCACAGGTGGTTCCAGTTTTCAAGAAGGGTCGTCGAGCAGATGCGCAAAACTATAGGCCTATATCTCTGACATCGGTCTGTTGTAGAATTTTAGAACATGTTTTTTGTTCACGTATCATGTCATTTCTGGAAACCCAGAATCTACTCTGTAAGAATCAACATGGATTCTGGAAACAGTGATCGTGAGAGACCCAACTTGCTTTATTTGTTCATGAGACCCAGAAAATATTAGATACAGGCTCCCAGGTAGATGCCATTTTCCTTGACTTCCGGAAGGCATTTGATACAGTTCCACACTGTCGCCTGATAAACAAAATAAGAGCCTACAGAATATCAGACCAGCTGTGTGGCTGGATTGAAGAGTTTTTAGCAAACAGAACACAGCATGTTGTTCTCAATGGAGAGACGTCTACAGACGTTAAAATAACCTCTGGCGTGACACAGGGGAGTGTTATTGGACCATTGCTTTTCACAATATACATAAATGACCTAGCAGACAGTGTCGGAAGTTCCATGCGGCTTTTCGCAGATGATGCTATAGTATACAGAGAAGTTGCAGCATTAGAAAATTGCAGCGAAATGCAGCAGGAAGATCTGCAGCGGATAGGCACTTGGTGCAGGGAGTCGCAACTGACCCTTAACATAGACAAATGTAATGTACTGTGAATACATAGAAAGAAGGATCCTTTATTGTATGAGTATATGATAGCGGAACAAACACTGGTAACAGTTACTTTTGTAAAATACCTGGGAGTATGCGTACGGAACGACTTGAAGTGGAATGATCATATAAAATTAACTGTTGGTAAGGCGGGTGCCAGGTTGAGATTCATTGGGAGAGTCCTTAGAAAATGTAGTCCATCAACAAAGGAGGTGGCTTACAAAACACTCGTTCGACCTATACTTGAGTATTGGTCATCAGTGTGGGATCTGTACCAGATCGAGTTGACAGCGGAGATAGAGAAGATCCAAAGGAGAGCAGCACGTTTCGTCACAGGGTTATTTGGTAAACGTGACAGTGTTACGGAGACGTTTAGCTAAGTCAAGTGGCAGATTCTGCAAGAGAGGCGCTCTGCATCGTGGTGTAGCTTGCTGTCCAGGTTTCGAGAGGGTGCGTTTCTTGATGAGGTATTGAATAAATTGCTTCCCCCTACTTATACCTCCCGAGGAGATCACGAATGTAAAATTAGAGAGATTAGAGCATGCACGGAGGCCTTCCGGAACCCGTTCTTTCTGCGAACCTTATATGACTGGAACAGGAAAGGGAGGTGATGACAGTGTCACATAAAGTGCCCTCCGTCACACACCGTTGGGTGGCTTGTGGAGTATAAATGTAGATGATGTAGATGTAGATGCATGAGTGTAATAATAGCTGTCACGTACGTCAGCAACATCAGCACACGTGCAGAAATAGTTCTGTCCAATACACAGCTTAGCATGTTGGATGCAATGCAAACTTGGCATCTAGCCACCAAATAAGCTGTATTCTGGAGGTTTTAATGTTAATTATTATTAAAATGAAGGATAAAACTAATGCAGTAAGGAGGTACAAAACGGACAATTTACAGAGGAAGAAAGAATGACTAATTACAGAAACCTATCTACAAACTACACTACTATTTAAGCATATCCAAATTTCACAGCAGATATATACATAATGTATAAAACACTATAAGGAAAGTACCTATATACAATGAAAGAAAGAATAATTGTAGGAGTATGGTCACACTCTGGACAAACTATGAAAGATAATGAGATTGTGCCCGTCTACAGCAACACTTATTAAATGCAGGTGTAATAGTAGTATGAATATGGAAGGATTGAAACAGGTAAGTCGAAATAATAGACATGCTCTGAATATTTACACTCTTATAAAAGGAGGACTGGATGGATTTCAGCAATAGATAAAGAAATGCTTCTTTCCATTCCCTGTCACCATTCTTTGTAGATCAATACACCCCTTCCTAGTAGACTTGAGAGAGGTGGGGCTAAGCATAGCTACGTTTGCTTGTGTTGGTTAACACATAATGAACATTTCTTTTCTTTCGTTAGCAATCTGGATTTGCAAACGCAAGAGTCATACAAAATGTGAGGACAGTGGTTTATGCATATCATCGAACTGTATAGAAGTATATTGTCCCTTCAACCTTGAAACTGGGGGGGGGGGGGGGACTTAATTGTTATTCTATGGAAGATAATACTATTGAACTCAAACATTAAAGAGTGTCATCTGTTCACGGCAAATCTGTAAGAGAGAAACAGTCTTTGAATTGTCAGAGAGAATGTCAAGTATTGTGTATTTTAAATGCCATAAGATGTTGTTATATGTGTCCTAATGGCAAAAATAAAATCTTAAAGGACATTAAGTGGTACTGAAATGTCGTTTTCAGCACAAGTGATAACTTGTGATGAATCTAGATGTGAATATGTATAAATTGTACCACATATGTACTTGATGTGTCAGCAACACATAGATATAGGCTTACCGTATTTACTCGAATCTAAGCCGCACTTTTTTTCGGTTTTTGTAATCCAAAAAACTGCCTGCGGCATAGAATGAGTGCAAAGTAAGCGGAAGTTCTGCCGTCGAATATATGTAGCGCTACACAGGCATGCTTTGCAGGCACAAAGATAAATACTGGTGCCAAAACCTCTGCATCAGTAAATAAATTTAAAAAAGGGTGAAAGACGAGCTTTTTTTCTCTGCCCCAAGTTTTGACCACTACATTTTCATACATTATACAACAAAGTAAATACAAATTCCGTATTGTTCATCTTCAAATGAAGCAGCATTTCCATGTACTACGAAAATCTGACTGGCAAGACTGTTTGGGATGTTTGTCAATATGGGCAACTCTACGTTCTGAATTTTTTCCCACCTGTGAGAAGAGATGGTTGCTAATAGGAACTTTTATGAATTGTGAATCACATGCACTATTCTCTTCAACATACGAATAATTCAAATATAAGCATTTTGCTATGCATTTGTTTCGTGTTTGCTGCTATCTCATTTAAATCCTGTCTGCCTAATAAACAACGAAACTAGAGCGAGACAACAGCAAACGCAGAAGAATATACATATTATGTCATGTTTATATTCATATTATTCATATGCCTAATAGTGATACAGTCTGAAATGAAGCACGGCAATTGACTAGATTTTTAAATCTACGATGACTCTAATTTCTGTGCAGAATGTAATGTACTAAAGAGGCGTCTGCAAAGATTTTCAAACGGAGAAAATTTTTCGCTAAACTCTCATTCAGAACATTTCATCGTACGCAGTCTATTATTTGGTTCTTGTTGATCATTATCTAAGAAAGCAGCTGTGTAAGCAACAACAAATAGCACTCTCTTGCCATTGTTTCGGTTATGAGGCGATTCCTCTCTCTTTTTTTTAAATTGTAAGCGGCGGTAGCGCGCACAAAAGCAAGGCATGACGCGAGCGGTGACAGGCCGTAAACACTCATTATCAGAATGCGACAAACAATGCATGACACAGTACAGTAATGCATTTTCATTTTAAAAGTGACGTAAACACCTACAACAAAGAGAACGGCACTCAAAGAAAAACAAGCAATGAATTCAAACTAGACGAAGCACATGAAAAAGGAAGGGTACCCGTATAAACATGGACGGAGCGCCTAACGCATAGCTATGGCTTGCTGGTAAAGCTCAACTTCTAAGCTTACGACTTGAACCAAACAACTGTAGCTGTATCACCGTTCATTCGACCTAAATTATGTCTCATATTACAATGGACCAACTTTGTTTCGATTTGGAGGCACGGCCTAAAACTTTTCTATACCCTTGAATTTCGAGTCTCAAATTTCAGGTGCGGCTTACACTCGGGAAATTCTTTTTTTCCTCGATTTCGAGCCTCATTTTTCGGGTGCAGGTTAGATTCGAGTGTGGCTCAGATTTGAGTAAATACGGTATGTATGCTTAGGTTAAATCATATTATGTTGAACTGCAATGCTTATTTTGTATATGTTATTTGAAACCACATATGTATCAGCAAAACTGACATCAACAGAAACTATTCAATCATCAAATGCTTGGTGTATGTGCTGTAAAAAGATTACAATTAATGTGTTATAGTGAGTGAATGTGCAGGTGCTCACAATGAGCCAAACATTTTAGGTTCATTTGTAGCAGCGAGGGACACTAGATTTCCTGGGGACCACGTATAAGGTCATGTTTATTGGCTTACCTAAAATTTGGTGAGATTTTGACATGATGCTGAATGGACAGACTGACTTTGGTCACTGAAATATGTCACGCAAGATGTGGTTCCAGTATCACATGTCGGAAATGACAGGCTTTTCCACAGCAGCATCAGAAACTCTCAATCATGCACTCACCCATACACACTATCCTACAGAGTAACTCTATGGACATATTTATGACTTTAAATTCATCATTACCTAAAAACTGTGAAAACAAACTGTACCGCCTAGTCATGTTGCACCAAGGGACTTATGAGGTGCGCGCACAACAGACACTGCTTAACCTATGGAGGTGGAGAAGGAGGAGGAAGAGGAGAATTATGTTCAATGTCCCATCAACAATGACGTCATTAGAGACACACCTAAAGTTCAAATTAGGGAAGGATAGGGGAGGAAATAGGCCATGCCCTTTCAAAGGAATCAGCCCAGCATTTGCTTGAAGCTACTTAAGGAAACCAGAGAAAACCTACATCAGGATGGCCGTATGCGGGTCTGAGCAGTCGTCCTCCCAAATGTGAGTCAGTGTGCTAACCACTGCACCCTCTCACTCGGTCTTGTGTAAGCGTAACCCTGCAAGAGGCATGTAACAGTTACTCCGCAATAATGGAGCCATGGGCTCTGACTTTGAACATGGCCTTTGTTGCCTCATGGACTTCGAAAATTAACCTTTCACAATATATAAATAAAACTGTAACATAAGAGAGAGCTGGCACATCTAGGGTATACATCACAATAAGATTGTCCATCAATAAATGTATTTTACACACCGGACAGTCCAAAGATACAATATAAGTTAGGATTGGAAATAAATTTTAATGTTATGATTGTATGTAGAAAGAGGACAGCCCTTGTATAGTGTCGACCAATAATCATGGACAACAGCAGTATAAAGCAGGGGGGGCAGTTGTATTGGAACTTATGCTAGTTTACACAAATGGGTACAAGTCTTATTTTTTTCTGTGTATTTTTATCCAATCATTCCCCTAAGTAGTTTATGGCAAAGATTAAAACACAGTATGCCCACAGCAATCAGGCCTGTGCAGCTAGCAAGAAAAGATGAAGAACATTAATTTTCTTAAGTTTTTAAAAGCTCCTATCAGATGTTTCACCGATCTTGTATTGTCTGTCTTTTCCTGGCCATGATAGAGCCAGGATGTTTAGTTCACTAATGATGTAGAATATATTAATTCTTATGGTATGAAGTCAACTTCACTTACTAGTTACATATTTCACATGCTCTATCTATCTGCCTTACTGGTACCTGTAAAATTTTGATGAAGCAGAGCAAGCTGGCTGTCATAACATTTGTCTTCAAAGAAGAAGAAGATCTAAATACCTTCAAGGCTCAAATAATTATCATCTAATAATTCAATATTATGTCTGACAGAGTTTTTTGTGTATACAAAAATCGTAAGTCAGACTGTCTGGAATATGAGACCTGTGCCTAAATTAGGTGAGACACACGCTCCCTAGAAAACTCACTATTGTTGAGCCTTTTGTGTGGTGCCAGCTAATTTTCATAGTTATTATTAGTCTAAAATTATTAATTAATCAGTAGAAAATATTATTAAAAATATTTGCTACCTGTGACTTATCATTTATAGTCCTTCAATTTAGTTCAATAATGATGCTGTCCTGCTCTGTGGATGGCTGGTGTCTCTCATTTCATTATCTTCCATATAGCGTTAAGCCTATTGCCAGAATTACTATTTTCTGACATTATGTGCATGTTCTTTGATTTTTAGTGATCCATTACTTTTTACATGGCTGTTTAATGTCCTTTAGATTAGCTTATGCACAAAGCTATTTTCAAATAATGATATTAAATAATAACAGAATTGATTACATATGTTAGACTTTGGTTCATTATAAATTTCACCCAAAGTCATCTCTTGTAAACTAGTCTCAAAAACATTTGACCTGGAGTCATTAATTATCGTAACTCATTTCCACTGAGGAGTATCCATACTGTAAGACAAAATGTTATTTATCTCAACTAACTGTCCATTATGATCATGACCAGAAAGAGCATTTACTACTGGGTAAACAGTTATTTTCTTGCTGTGAGCTTCATAATATGAAACATTATCAGTTAGGAACCTACTGTCTTTAACCAGCCATGTTGGAAAGTTAATTACTGAGATCAAATTGAAGGATCCAAACCAGGTTTCAAGATTATATTTCGTATCAGAAGCCTTTAAAAAATCTACACTGAAGTCTACTATTAACTATTTGCTGCTCTCTGACAGATAGCACAGTAAAAGCAAACAATACAATTATGAAAAGGTTATATTGCTACGCATCATAAAAATGATATGTTGAGTTGCAGGCAGGCACAACAAAATGACTGTTACACACCAAAGTATCAGCCAAAGTCTTCTTCAGAAAAGAAAGGGAAATACACACATACATTCAAACAACCAGCTGCTTTAGTTGGACTGCAACTGTTGCGGATCGTGTATAACAGAATATTGGGGTGGGGGGGTGGGAGGAGTGAGTGCCACCCCCTGAGTGCAGAAGAGTGCTGTCAGGCAGGGCACACAGTGGCTACTGTAGAAGGCAGCACAACAAGGCTCAGGCAGTGTCAGGTTACTGCGGGAAGGGAGGGGGAGGGGGGAGCAGAAAAGGAGAGGAGCAGAGAAGGGAAAATACTGGTGGATGCACTGGCAAGGAGTGAGCATGATGAGTGTGAGAGGACATGGATTGGGAGGAGGTTATAGAACTGAGAGGGCAGACAATGTTGGGTGGCAGATGTGGGGACATTAGGTTATTGTAGGCTGAGGCCGGGATAATTTTTGGAACAGAGAATGTGTTGTAAGGTTAACTCCCATTTGCAGAGTTCAGAAATGCTGGTGGTGGAGGGGAGGATTCAGTTGGCCTGAGTTGTGAAGCAGCCATTACAATCAACCATGTTATGTTCAGCTGCGTGTTGTGCAAGGTCCACTTTGTTCTTGACCACAGTTTGGTGGAGGCCATTCATCCTGATAGAAAGGTAGTTGGTGGTCATGCCAATATAAAAAGCTGTGTAGTGATAGCATCAGAACTGGTATATGACATGGCTACTTTCACAAGTGGCCTGACCTCTAATGTGATAGGACAAGTTTGTGACAGGACTAAAATAACTGCTAAATGGGTGGATTGAGCAGGTCTTGCACCTGGTTCTTCTACAGGAATATGATCCATATGTCATGGGGCTGGGATTGGGAGTGTCATAGGGATGGACCAGGATGTTGTTGGTGTTGGGTGGGCAAGGGAATACCACTTAAGGAGGGGTGGGAAGGAAACTGGGTAAGATGTTCATTTCACAGCATGAGGACAGCTAAGAAAAGCCCTGACAACACATGTTCAAACCCAGGGTAGTACTGGATGATGGAGGAGGGTACTCCTTTCTAGCTGGTTCTTAGGGAGTGTGTGGGGATATGGCACACGAAATGTGTTGGCAGACTATGTCTGGGTGATAGTGCCTGTCTGTGAAGATCTTTGTGAGACCCTCAGCATACTGGACAAAGGATTTCTTGTCACTGCAGATATATCATCCCCAGGTGGACAGGCTGTATGGGAGGGATTTTTTTGGTGTGGAAGGGATGGCAGCTGTCGAAATGCTGATACAGATGTGGTTGGCAGGTTTGATGTGAGCAGAGGTGTGGATGAGCTGTCAGAGAGGAGAGGGTCAACATTAGATAGAAAAGGATCAGGTAAAGCAGATGGGAGAGATGGTGCTGAGGTGAAAGAATGAAGATAGGTAGTCTTGGCCCTGAGTCCAGATCATAAAGATATCATCAATGAGCCTGAACCAGACCAGGTGTTTGGGAGGCTACGAAGGTTTTCTCTAGACAGCCCATAAACAGGTTAGCATAGGAGCTTGGCCATCACTGTGCCATGGATTTGTTTGTGTTGCTTCCCTTCTAAGGAGAAGCAGTTGTGTGTGAGGATAAAGTTAGTAAGTTTTTTGAGAAATAAGGTAGTGGGTTTGGAATCTGAATGACAATGGGAGAGGTAGTGTTCAATAGTGGCAGGAAATGGGCATGAGAATGTTACTGTATAGGGAAGTGATGTCAATGGTGACAAGTTGCGATCCAGGAGGGGTAAGGGGGGGGGGGGGGGGGGGGGAGTGGAGAGTATGCAAGGAAGCGGTTGGTATCTTTGAAATGGGAGGCTAGGTTTTGGGCAATTGATTGTAGGTGTTGGTCATTGTGGGCCACTAATCTTTCAGTGGTACTGCAATAACCAGCTACAATGGTGTATCCAGGATTGTTGGGTTTGTAGATTTTGGGCAGCACGTAGAAAGTGGGAGTGTGGGGTGACATACCAATGAGGAGGAAAATGGATTTAGGGGTGTGGTTCTGGGAATGGTCTAAGGCTTTAAGGAGGGATTGAAGGTTATGTTGAACTTCTGGGGTGAGTTTACTCTGGCAGAGTTTATAAGTGGAGGAGTCACACATCTGGCAAAAGCCTTCCGCCTTGTAGTCACTGCAATCCACAGCAACAGTGGTTGAATCTCTGTATGCAGGTAGTGTTACTAGGTGATGATCTGTCTTGAGGCTGTGCATGGTTGTCCTTTCTTCTGAAAGGTTCCAGCTGCAGTCCATCTAATGCAGCCACAGATAGCAGTCAAGTGTGCCTGCTTGTGTGTGTGTGTGTGTGTGTGTGTGTGTGTGTGTGTGTGTGTGTTTCCCTATTCTGTAAGATGGCTTTGGGAAAAAAGTTTAGCATGTAACAGTCTTTTTACTGTGCCTGTCTGCAATTCAACGTGTCACCTTTATGGTGAGTAGATAGCACAGTAAGGAGTCTAGACTCCTCATAAACAGTTCAATATTTCTCAATGGGATTCTACTCACAATTACAATTAAAAGTGATCTATTTTTCAGTATTAATGCGTAAGCACACATGTGCTGATCACTACAAAATATATGTGTCTAGAAGTTTCTGAACAATGAGGTGGAGATCTCTCTTTTAGGTAATTTTTTGAACTAAATGTGTTTTCATTATTTTGAGCAGATGATAGAGATGATTATGAAATCCTTGTGATGGATGTGATGACAGCTACAAAACTGACATTGCTTTTCATAATGCCAAAATGCAAAATTGTGTTCCAGGCCTTTTACATATAAAAGTGGTTGTTCATACAGATGGTGGTGGTTTAATGATCTTCCACTGTTTGAACATATAGGATTTGCTGCGTAGTGTGATGACACATTCAAAACATAAACATCAGAAACACCTGAAGGGTGATGAGATACTGGAATACAACACCTACAGCCCACCACTAACTTTTTTCTGGAAGAACATTTTCTTCAAAAGCTATATGGCTAGCTTTCAGATGTCTTTGTTTGCACCAGATAAAACACACATCTTGCCATTCCAAATTAGTTTGTAGCACCTCATCTGCCTAGACTGCACTTCTCAGTGAATGAAACTTCCTAGATCATACTCAGACATTTATGTTGGGTAACATACACTGTTATGCTCCCCAACTTCTCACATGTCAGAAGTGCTTGAGACTGTAAACACAATTGGTATTTTAACCAACAAAGAGCCATTTTGCATTTTTCATTGTGACTATGTTTTATTTGCCCTGTGAACAGATATGGCATTGAATAAATTATTTTGTTCATTATCTTATAGCATCTCCCTTTTCCCATGATGTAGGGAAATCTGTCGCATTGTATTTTATGGACTGCACTTCCTATATCTGTCTGTTAAGACAGCAGAATTATTACAATCATTATTTTTGCATTACTTTAATTCAGATAATATGTGGCTAGGTGGCTAAGTGGTTGAAGTGTCAGACTACGGATCCAGCAGGCTCAGGTTTGATGCCCATTCAATCCTATGACTTTTTTGCTGTCACCTCTAGCAATGTATGCTGACCTAAGAAATGCCAAGTTGCACTGAGGTTCAGAGTTCACATTAAACTATAAATCCAACAATAACTGGCTGAATAAGTCAGTTCAAAGGTCAAATAAAGGCAAAGAAATGGCACATCCAATATGTGCTACATCCAGTCTTTGGGTTGATGAGAGCCTTATCTTTTTATCTTTTTTAATTCACTCAATACAAGAAAGTCCACCCTAATTCCACTTACTCCAATCAATAACTTTCCCCATGGGTGTCAACCAGGTGCAGCAAAGCTGATGTTCAATGCGCAGAGTCCTGGTGCCTCAAGGTGACAGGAATCTACTCCTTGGCATGCATACGGAGCTAACAGTTCAGGCACCACATGGGTGATCTCTTTGTTATTAGGGTGCTACTATCAAGAGGATACTTGAAACACTCGCCATGTCAGGTTAGATACTGTGTTAGCTTTTTAGTGCAATTGTATGTACACAGTTACTGCGCATAAGTGAGCAATATTTAAGTTGTCCTCAACTGACCTGCACTACTGAAAAGTAGATGGTCAAAAGCCTCTTTCTCACCGCAAAAAAGGTCCAAACATGTACTTTAGCCAAGAAATCTGTGGTTATAGCATATAAACAGAGGTTATGTCCACAAAAGAAAGAGAAAGTGAGAGAATAGCTGGGCTGACATTGGATTTTCGGCAAGGGTTCAAGGGTAAAAGAAGTGAAGATGGTCAAAGACAAGAGATTGTAGAATCCTTGCAGCCATTTCTTTCCATTTGTTCTACGATGCTTTAAAAATTCAAAAAATGTGCAATCCAAACTGTTTGTCATTGGGACTTTTTGAATTTTTATTGCTACACTAATTTGTAGCCAGTTGGAGACATATGAGAGGTTTCCTCCATCTGCAGATTTGCCTGTTAATGTGTAGTTACACCTCTGATTAAAGCTCTGAGTCTTTGAGGGAGGAGTGATGGGTTAGATAGCTAATCTGCAAATCATTTGCTATTTTTTGTACATTTTCTAATGCTGGAATATTTAATTATTTTGAAGCTTCAACGTATTTTTACTCATTTCAGTGAAATTCAAAATATTTGTTTCTGTTTACTTTCTTTGTTTGCTGAAATAACATTTTACTTCCTTCAGGAATTCTGTTTCCCTTACTCTATTATCTGAGTAGTCATTCTAATATTCCATATATTATTTTCTGAGTTAAATGGGTGTGTTTCACTGAGCAATAATCCCTCCCCTTGCCACCCCACTCTCTCTCTCTCTCTCTCTCTCTCTCTCTCTCTCTCCCCCCCCCCCCTCCCCTCCCCTTGTACTACATATAGTTTCATAATGAAGGGACATCTCTTTGCCATTCCTAGAGAGTTGAACTAATATAAAAGTTTTGATGTTTCCAGCAGAGTGAGTCAACCAAAATACTATGACATTTTGACGAGTCTTACTTCCATTATCTACCAGCAAAGTGACAAGATAAAACTACATGTCTTTTGACGAACTCATCCAGCTGGAAATACATGAACTTTACATTAGCAAGTGAAAGCCTGTGAACACTCAATACCCAATGATAGACCCACTAGCATTTGGATCATATATAAAAAGGGTTACAAAAGCTGTAAGAAAAGAGGCAATGTCTCTGTAACACTACAGTATGTGTGTATAGCATTAACACATAGTTATTGAATAAGTACAAGGTGTACAACTTTGCTTCCACCGTTTGCTGATAGGTGGCAGCAACGGTAAGCAGCGGTCGAAAGAAACAGATCGCAGATGTCAGGGAGTTAGCTTGGACCTCTGTCAACATAACCTCATTCAAACATTAGTCGATTTGTGTCTGCATCATAAAGTTGTTCTGAATTGAAAATGTCAGTTTACCAGCCTAATTCTCGTCATTTGTGGGAGGTGTTACTGTTTTGTTTCAATATGATGAAAACAGTGGCTGGGTCTCATCGAATGCTCTCAAGTACATACGGTAAAGATGTTATTAGTGAAATAATGTGTCGTGAGTGGTTTCCACACTTCAAGAACAATGATTTTAGCGATGTAGACCGGCATAGTGGTGGAAGAGAGAATGCTTACGAAGATGCAGAACTGGAGACATTTCTGAGTGAAGTCTTGTGTCAAACTCAAGAAGAATTGGCACAACTAGTGGGAGTGACACAGCAAGCCATTTCAAAACATCTTAAGGCTATGGGCATGATTCAGAAAGAAGGAACTTGGGTCCCGTGTGAGCTGAAACCAAGAGACATTTAATGGCGTTTGTGTGTTTGTGAACAGTTGCTTCAGAGGCAAAAACGGATGGGATTTCTGCATAGCATTGTGACCGGAGACGAAAAATGGGTTCATTACGATAACCCTAAATCCAAAAAAATCATAGGGATATCCCGGCCATGCTTCCACGTCGACGACCTAACCGCATATTCATGGCTCCAAGATTGTGCTCTGCATTTGGTGGGATCAGCTCGGCATCGTGTACTATGAGGTGTTAAAAACAAGTGAAGCAATCACAGGTGCTAGTTATCGAACACAATTAATGCATTTGAGCAGACCATTAAAAAACAAACAGCCGCAATACAACGAGAGTCACGATAAAGTGATTTTTCAACATGACAATGCTCAACCCCACATTGCAAAAGAGGTCAAACCGTAATTGGAAACGTTAAAATGGTAAGTCCTACCCCATCCGCTG
The DNA here is from genome assembly GCF_023897955.1 of Schistocerca gregaria. Classification (NCBI taxonomy): domain Eukaryota; kingdom Metazoa; phylum Arthropoda; class Insecta; order Orthoptera; family Acrididae; genus Schistocerca; species Schistocerca gregaria. Next base: position 55,336,452 of record NC_064925.1, on the reverse strand, counting down.
TATTCTCCAGACATTGCTCCCTCTGATTATCACCTGTTTACATCAATGGCGCATGGCCTGGCTGACAAACACTTCCGATCACACGAAGAAGTCACAGATTGGGTGGATTCGTGGATCGCTTCAAAAGATGAACCATTTTTTCGATGTGGGATTCATACACTGCACAAAAGATAGGAGAAAGTAATGGCCAGCAATGGAAAATACTTTGAATGACATGTGTAACCAATTTGTTTCATTAAAGCCACAAATGTTTGGGGAGGGGGGGGAAGCAGAAGATAAGTTGTACACCTTGTATATCCCAGTGCAAAGAGGAGATATTTCTTTGTACAAGTTTCTTTTTTGTCCTGCTACATAAAATGTACAAAAAAGTTTTGTAACAACAACAACAAAATGGTTCAAATGGCTCTGAGCACTATGGGACTTAACTTCTTTGCTCATCAGTCCCCTAAAACTTAGAACTACTTAAACCTAACTAACCTAAGGACATCACACACATCTCTGGCCGAGGCAGGATTCAAACCTGCAACTGTAGCGGTCGCGCGGTTCCAAACTGTAGCGCCTAGAACCGCTCGGCCACTCTGGCTGGCCAACAACAACACAACAACTGTCTAAAGTCTGCAACAAGGGCAATGCTAATCAGGGTGCTTCTCCTCCACAGTACATATATTGCTGATCTCAAGCTACCCCCCTCTACAGTACATATATTGCTGATCTAGACCTACCCAAAGGCATCAAACACACTTAAAATATTCTAATTTTAGCTCTCATTTACTCAAATACTTAGTAACCATAATGTCAGTGCAATTTAATGAGATACCACCCCCACTACTACTACTGCGTATGAATTCTAAGAGTTTAACTCAGAGCAGGGTTAACAAAACAAACTACTACTACAAATAAAATTGTTCATTGTTAACTGTATGACATATTAAAACTTACTTGTAGTCTTCCATCTAAACTACGAGGTATAGTAACACAGTCACTGGCTTGGCCTGGTGAACTTAGAGCTCTTTCAAGCTCCTCAATGGCTCCTTTCTTTTTTTTTAGTTTCTTCACTAAAGAATCAACTGCTTTCTCTGCCCACTTTTCTTCTTCATCTCCTTGCTTCCAGCCGAGAAGTTTCTTCACAGCAGGACTGGTAAATGAGAATAAGCTATTCAATGATGAAATTGGGCCACCAGCTCCTGATGACTCTGCCTCATCAGTATCCATTTCAATTCCAATTAAATCTATTTCCTCTGAAACAAAAAAAGGGGAATATTTTATAAGAATATTTATGTTGGGATCTCAATTGTCACTTAAACTTGTTCCATCTTTCCTCTCTCTTTTATTTGCTCTATTAATTGTACCTTACACAACAAGGAATCTTTATTTACAAATCACTGAAACAAAAGGGAACTCTACAGATTTGTTACTAGTCAGTTAAAAGAGGGGCTGAACTGTATACTGCAAGAATGTTAACAACAATACAAGACACTATGCTAGTCATATTCAAACAAAAACTGATTTCACAATCATATTCATGCAAAACATCAATGAGCCTTCCACACTATACTTCTCTATTATATGTAGCAAGTGCTCATTAAAAATATGTTAGAAAGGTATCATGTATGTTACTTACAATTTGTTGTGAAAAACTGAGTGGCAAAAGCAAAGACAGTAAAATGCCACCACAATGAAGGTGCTGAGAGTGATAGAGAGAGAGAGAGAGAGTGTGTGTGTGTGTGTGTGTGTGTGTGTGAAAGAGAGAGAGAGAGAGAGAGAGAGAGAGAGAGAGAGAGAGAGAGAGAGAGATTGGGGGTGGGGGTGGAGGAGAGAGAGAGAGGGGGGGGGGGGGAGGAGGAGATAGGGACAACTAGCTTTGTGTGCCAGATGTCATGCAGTATCATGAAAGATAATAAAAAGTACTAAGTCTGCTTTGAGTAAGAATATGAAGGTTTTCCAGGATGATGGAATAACAACAATATTATAAAAAGGATATAGATGCTACTCACCACATAATAGAGGCGGCACTGAGTTGTAGACTCAGGCCACAGCCACTGGAGATAGTGGCTGTGTGTGTGTGTGTGTGTGTGTGTGTGTGTGTGTGTGTGTGTGTGTGTGTTCCCAAAGAAGGCCTTGCAGCCAAAAACTTTAATGTTAGCAGTCTTTTCTTTGTGCCCATCTGTGACTCAATACCTCCTGTATGTTATGACTAGCACTCTATCCTTTCATAATATCATACAATGGAAAATCCAGGGTCGAATGTAACAATATTATGAAAAGGAAAGTTGCTACTCACCATACAGCGGAGACACACTACCTGCAGCTCAGCATCTCTGCTATATGGTGAGTAGCAAATTTCCTTTTCGTAATATGTTAAAGTTATTTTGCGTGAGCAAATGTTTAAATACATCCACTATATTTTTGGGCCAAAACTGCTCAGTATATCAGTTCTCATATCTAATTTCATTAATTTATCACTTCTAACAACCAACTAAGCCTCTGTGTATGCCCAAGTTTCAAAAACACGAGTTTACAACAACTGCTCACACTTCTAAACTTAACCTATTTTCTTTTTTATTTCTTTAGTTCCGAAGACCCAGGCAACAAGTGAACTGCAAAGATATGGAACATGTCATCTTTTACAGGGTTCACATGTAACTTAAAACAATAAAAGATGCAATGCTAGTAAGATATCAACTAAAGAACATATACACAATTAACAGAAAACTGTGTTTCACTGCAGATAAATGAACAACATATACAGGAAGCACAACAAATAAATAAATGAATACAAAAACCAAATTCTCACCTCTACGATACTGCGCACAATAATGTGGGAGTCGTGAAAATTCAAAGTTAATATGTGCTTAAGAAGACAAAAGATTAAAATTATGATTCATGTGTATAAGTTTACTCTGTTCTTAAGTGTGAGATTTAAATGCATGAAATTTACGCGATACACCACAATCACATTTTAATTAGATATCCTTACATAAATTAATTAAAACAAGTTTTAAAACAATTGTAAGTTAGCAGTGACATTCATTTTGACTCAGAAATTTATCAATAGTATACAAATATTTCTATACTTTTTACTATTTGAAATTTTCTTTGAACTTGATCCATTGTTTATGAAAACATTTAATATACTGTGGTGTTTAATATGGACTTCTTTTTGGACCAGATTAAAATTTATTTGGATCAAGGTGCAGATTGTTTTTGGTTCTTGTGTTGTAATCATGATGTTGGCTGTCTTCGTAGAGAAAAAAGTTATTAGAGACAAAAGTCAATGTGTAAAAAATATATATATATTGTGAGGTAATGGTAATAAACCCCACCTTTCAAAACAGGTAGGCCTATCAGGAAGGGTGCCTATAATGAATACTACTCATTATTCTAACACTTCTATTTAATTTTATTTTTGAGACATGTTGGTTCCCCAAGAATATAATACCATAAGACATTAATGAATGAAATAGCCAAAGTAGAAAGCCTTAATGGTATCCACTTCCGCCACTGAAGAAACAACACAATCTTTAAAAAGAAAGTGGGCTGATCAATTACATTTGATGTCTACATATGCACCCAAGAGTCCTGTGCTGTCAATTTTCTGTATTGGCTGATCTCTACACTTTGTGTTAATTTCTTCCAGGTTTCTTTGTGGTGAAACCTAACATAATGAGGGGAAACCTTTTGAAGAAAACAAATTTAAGATTTCAGTGAAAACTTTGTTTACAGTTAGTTCAAGATTATCATCTGACAATATGTTAATGAGGATTACAGTGTAATCGGCAAATATGGTAAATTTATTCTTTGTGTAGGAATGAAGTGGGGAGTCTATAATGAACACCAGAAATAGCAGTGAACCTAAATTCTCAATTTCAGATTTTATGTGCATTCTATTAGCTTTACTTATTATCTTCTTTAAGGTGCCACAGTAAAGTTTGTAGTGCTGCTGTTTCTTTGGGTCAATACAAGTTCTGAGAAAACTGTATAGAATCCCCTTTGTTCTACAGGATTTTTTTATTCCTGCATTGAGCCACTTTTTTTTGTCAGTGCCTACACTGCTGTTTCTATCTTTTGGAGGTGACGAGTAGGGGTAGCTTCAAAGAAACGTATGAATTCACTTAAAAACATAACAAAGAGTGTGGTAAGTCCTGTTTCACTGGAAACTGGGCTCCGTCTCTCTCTTACAGGTTGTAGTTGACATTTTTAAGGGTCTCATCATTTATTGCACAAAAAGATTTCCAAGAATGTGCACAACTTTGCACAGCTTGATGTCAATGAATGTAAGCAATTGACCATCATGTCAGAAAGGCTATTAAAAAACTGGACACACTAACAGTGTTGACTGCTGAATTTATATGACAACTATCAGGCGCCCTAATCGAAAAAATCAACTACTATCATCAATAAAAAGACAACTATACATCCTAAATCTACATTATCACTGCTATGATTCAGATGTCTTGCTGCACTTACAAATCTTACAAATACTTTTGTAACTCTAATCAAGGAGGAGAAATGCCAGTTATCTTGAATCAGTAAAAGAACACTTCTCCACAGTGAATAATTTGGGCAGACATTACAAGATTCAAGGTAAACAAATTTGGTGTACAGGGCCTTGAAAAATACTGAAATGAACAGTTAGCAGACTCAAATGTTAAATTCATAAAAATAATAAGACTATACAGCAATTTAAGTAGTAGAAAGTGCTAAGGACTTACACTAGCGGTATAATCAACAGTGACACAAAGCTTGTGACTATTGTACTGTAAACATATCTACATATTTACAAAGAGTTAAGTGAAAAGGAAAAAACTCTTATTCCTGTGCAGTTTTCTGCTGATATTTATCTCATTTGGATCCACATACAAGTGAAAATTGATTCAGGGAATGAGTGCGCGCGCGAAATAGGAGGAGCCTGTGGCGGCAAATGTTTCTCATACACCTAAATATATTCCAATGAAATGGAACTTAAAGAGGCCGAGCCTTTCTAGTCAAATTTACACACCATTGCCGTAACGTCTTAATCATATCCCCCTGCCCCTTTTAAAGGCAGAAGCGCAACGCGTTGGCTACACAAACAAAATGAATTAATGAATTTGGTACACAAGTTTTATCACATTTGCAGACACGTTAGAATAGACAGGGAACAGTCTAAATGACAGATGTATATTCTAAATTTGCTATCTGCTATACCATTAGATAATTATATTCGACTAAGCATAGTAAACATGAAGCTATCAAACTGATAGCAACAACTTTCTTTTCCTTGAGCATAATCACATGAAAGCTGAGCTTAAATTACTCCCTACAAAACCCCGTAAGAATAAGATTATTCTTACGGGGATTATTCTTACGGGGTTTTGTAGGGAGTAATTTAAGCTCAGCTTTCATTCCTCTTCGACTTCATAAATATCCATCTTCAAATAGATGAAGCTTTATCTGGTATGTTGTACTCACATTTCGTAGCTGTTAAACCTTGTAGTTTCAATTTTTTAAAAGAAATCACATATTCGAACACTTTATGTTACAATTGTTTACAAAGTTTATGAATTTGTTTCAAAATATCAGTGCTTCTATTTACTGGCGACTCAAAGTCGGAGACAGAACCAACCTGATGTATTCATCCGCCAATGATTAGACATGGCAAAAAAACAAAAACACACATGAAGAAAATTTTAGCTATTTCTCATAAAAGCGTTATTTCTTCTTCGTGAACGTTGTTGGTTCTTTGTTCAGTTGGTAAAAACTCCCGTGTAGTAGGCCACAGAATGCGGCAGCCTCTTCCGTTTTTGACAAACGTTCGATTTCAGGTCATTTTCACGTGACGTCATAGCTCTGTTCTGTGAAAACAGAGAACATGTTATACTTCTGTAATAGCAGTGTACCTTTGTCATCAACACTAAGTCATTAGTCGTTCCAACAAACAGATTCAGTTACTTTTCGGCTTTTGGCACGCACGTATGGAAAGAGAACAAACGTGTGCGTTGCAGGACTAATAAAAAGCAACAAATACCGAAAATCTCTTCGTATGACATAAAGTAGCTTACTGCTAGCAAGCAATGATATCAGTACGTGTCAATGCGCACATAAACTTGTATTTAAAATCAGCAGTTGTGTTAAGTAAAATGAAATGCAGGGACAAAATTTAGTCAATTGTTCTTCAACTGGGCGAAAAGAGACAACTTTGTTTAAGCAGTCACATAGTGTGTAAAGCAGCTGAAAAACTTTTAGAGACAAAAGTGATAGAAAATACTTGGACTTGCATCTTATAATTCTTGTTTACACAACCGCTGCAAAGACACGTCAGAAAGAATGACTAAGACGTAAGCCCCCAGATCGAAAACCGCCATTATGCGAGTACTTTTTAACACAGTGCCTACATACCCACACGTGTATAATATTTTACAAATGCATTTCTGATCCTTTAGTTCGTTAGATGTTCGGTTAAATTTGTAACCAGTTAGACCGTGCTACTATGGTAATTCCATTATGCACAAAGAAAGCAGTTTTAGCAAGTTCTGTCAGTACAACATAAACTGAAATGTATTACACATGTTAAATACATATTGCGTTTCTTTGTGGTTGGACGTGATATATACATATTAGGCCCAAAGGTCACTTTTAAAATGAGTGCCCCATTCATCCTCCTGCAACACCACAATTTTGCCAGTATTTAACTTTTTATTCTAAAACTCCATTAATCACCCAAGAAATTAATTGCAGTGGCATAAAATTCCTTTTACACTCAATCTTATGTCAATTTGAAACAGTCTTCTTATTTTTGAAGTGTTATAGGCTCTTGGATAAACAAAATAAACCCAATACCAACATTACCACCATTAGCCATTTGACATCTACTGTTGAATAAAAGCCTACTCAAGGCTTTCCCATGCATCTTGATAGAAAACTATATCAAGAATTTTTATTGGGCATTCAGAATTTTACAATGAAATAGGCTCAGTCTCTGGAGCACAGTATTTACATAGTAATAAACTACTGTCGATAAACTATAGTACAAACGTTAAGAACAGCAATAATAAAACAAAATTTCTAAGAGCTGGTGTCAATAAGCTATACTATAACAAAGAAGGGCTGAGGCATAAACCCTGTGCATAACAAGTGGATAGATTATACAGGACATAATTATACAAGACAACCACAGTACATTATAATACAGTAAACTATAGTAAAATTTGTGACATGGTAATTTCCTCCTTAGGCATCTCAATTAATTCTTTAATATGGTAAAATGTGTGATCTGATAGATAGTTGTACCACACAATTTTAAAACGCTTTAGATCCACAGACCAAACATAAAATGATAATTCATTGGAAATTTAAGTGGTTTCACTTTGTGAAAATTTGCATTTCTTACTAAACTGGTCCTTGGTATGTCTAAATTAGCCTTACACATATTGGGAGTACTTTCTGTATACATCTGCACTACAGGTTGTTCCCCCCCTTCCCCAGAAGGAGATTAACTCTGTTCAATTTTGTGCATTTAAGATATGACTTATAAATGTTCTTTCTCTGCTTTTACCCGATTTTCAGTTATATACAAAGTTCCAATCTTCACTACCTAGTCTGTCAATAAACACTCTTATGTACTCTTCCTTTTGTGACCTTTCAATAAGGACGTTCTAAGTTGTAGAAACATGATGAATGGGAACACCACTAAACTGCAAAAGGAGTGGAAAATGGAAGATGTGACAGAAGTTAGATATATGTTGAGGATGATAAACAGCAAGCTGCACAAGATGGTTACCTTCATCCTAACATTCAGTTTACACATTCTTGCAGAGTACATAAAACGCGGATCTATTTGAATGAAGCAAGGCCGTGCAACCAACATTTTGAGGGTGCTGCGAGATGTGGGTTTATGGAGTATTTTTAATATTTTGAAAGATAAATGGTGACTTGAAAGCAGCCATAAAAATGTTCCATTTCCAACTCTGATAAAAATGTATGTAATACTGACTTTTAAACCATTTTTGTGAAAGAAAAACTCCGTAAGAGCTATGGGTGGGGGGGAGGGGGGGGGAGGATGGAGAGAGGGAGGGAGGGTGGCAGTGGACCCCTGCCCCCTTGCCCCTGCATGTGGACACCATTGGAATGAAGGTAAGGGTTTATATACTCTACCAAATGCAGAGCTATAAATGCCAAAGATACAGTCACACCACATTAGGATGTAACAACAAGGCAACACACAAATCAGAGTCATTGTTGTTGATGCTACCTTCTGTATAAAATGCTCTGATGAGCACACTGCTTTGAGCCAGAACTGATTGGCCTTTTTAAAAGAAAAGGAAACTCAAGAAATTGACGTGACAAAAAAATTTTTGTACAGTGACACAGACTTGTGTATCTATCATTCACAAAGTTAGGCACAAAAAGTAGTTCAACCTTTCTCAAACATACCGGAGCAGTACAACAAAAGTCAAAATTCATGGCTTAAAGAAACTAGGTATGAAACCATCAAATAAGAGGAAATCAGTTTTAAACAGTGAAGATTTTTTCCTAAAGAAACTGGAAATATGTGTAGGTGAAGTGACAGGGTGTCCTGTTATTCGTCTCATATCCAACCTGTGTTGCCAAAAAAGAAGAGATAGAGCAAACAAAAATTGTTTTTGATTAATGACCCATATACTGCAGTAGAATGTCAACAGTGTCAGAAAAGATGGAGGAAGTAAAATTTCTAAGACAGAATAGGCCCGTGTGCCTATGTATATAGGAGACTCATTTCAACCATTGGTCAGTTTTGTGGTTAAAGGCTATGCCATACACACAAATTACTTACAGAATGATGGGAAAAATGGTAGGCCGACCTTGAAGAAGATCAGTTTGGGTTCCAAAGAAATGTAACACAATGTTAGCCCTACAACTGAGAGGATAGGTGGAAGAAAAGCAAACTCATGTTTATGGCATTTGTTGATTTAGAGTCACACTTTTGACAATGGAGACTGGACTACACTCTTTGAAATTTTGAGAATGAAAGGTTATTTACAACTCGTACGTAAGTTGGACTGCAAGTATAAAAGTCAAAGGACATGAAAAGAAGCCAGTATTTGAGAAGCGAGTGAGACAAGATTTTAGCCTGTCACAATGTTACTCAGTCTGTAGATTGAGCAAACCGATTCTGTCTGATGCAGCTAAGGGCTTGGGAGAGCAGTTGAACAAAATGGACTGAGTCTTGAAAACAGATTATAAGGTAGACATCAATAATAATTAAACAAAGACAATGGAATTTAGTCAAAATAAATCAGGAGGAAGTCTGTTCTGAAGATATTTGTTTGGAGTGTAGTCATGCATGGAAGTGAAACATGTATGATAAGCAATTCAGACAAGAAAAGTGTAGAAGGTTCTGAAGTGTGGTACTGTAGAACAATATTGAAAAGATTTATGAGACAGCTTAACTAAAATAAGGGACTGTACAGTGAAACCCATTCTGAGGCATAAAGGAACTGTAGATTCAGAGTATAGGGATGTGGTTGGAGGTTATGGGGCAAAAATTGCCTAGTAAGACCAAGAGTTGAATACACTAAGCAGGTTCAAATGGATGCCAGTTGTGATAGTTGTGTAGAAATTAAAAGACTTGAACAGGATAGACTAATATGGAGAGCTATAGAAAACCAGTCTTCATGCTGAAGACTGCAACAATGACTAGTGAAGACTAAATTATGCAATTAATAGACGTGTGTTCATGTTATCTTGTACCTTATGTACATATGAACAGTGAGGCCATGGAGGACACCATCCATTTCTCCTCCTCCGAGGTTTCAATGTATCTCGTGTGCAGGAGGGCTCCACAGATCCTTGTCCCAGATGTTTTGTAGGGATCAGTTTCCTCTCATTGAACGATGTCAAGTTCTGCAGTACAGAGAAAACTACATCCGCACAGTTAACGTGACTCTTTGCTTTCCCACCCTACCTGATACTGTACTTTCGGAAAGTAGCAGAGGACTTGCACTGCAACAATGAACTTCCCCTTTGAATTCCATTCCAGATGCATCAGCACCTGCCATCAGGACATCTGAATGAATGTGTACTAGAACCAGCTTGATGGGTTGTTGATGTCTCTATCCTAAAAATTTCTTTTAAACCGTGATTGGTGAGTTAGATAGTGGTGTATGGAGTACCACAGGCAACTGATACCATGAAATTTGCATTACAATCCATTTACTGACAACCTTGCAGCATTTTGCATTGCTTTGCCAGAACCTGTCCATTATCATAGAAAGCAAGAATCAGTCGTAGCATGAACATTTCTCACCATCAGCATAGGTGTGGGAGTTCTCAGTCCAGTTACAAATTTCATCTGAAAGGTGTCGGAGTATACTATAAGTACCAATTCAAAAAGTAAATTATGTTTTACAATGGCAATATATGACAATAAGTTTCTGATCACTAAATGAGAAGCTGTACCCCAGATAAAGGCAAAATATTTCCAAAAAATAATATCCAAGGCCAATTGAGATACCCTAGCTCCAATAATACCATAAGTTCTGTAGGAGAAGTTTGGGTATGCACTAACTGTGTTGTTCAATAGAGTGTGATGGCTAGACAAAGTGCAGCATGGCATGTTCTGTATTTGAATACTGGCTGCAAGAACTATTTCTTCATGTTTTTCAATCGAGTCTGATCTGAGGAACAATACCCCAAGTCCTGGAGAGAAGGAATCTACATATATACTGTGCAAACCACCGTGAAGTGCACCACAGAGGGTACACCCCATTCTACCAGTTATTAGGGTTTCTTCCTGTTCCACTCACATATAGAGCATGAGAAAAACTGTTGTTTAAATGCCTCTGTGTGTGCAGTAATTATTCTAATCTTATCCTCACAATTGCTTTGTGAGTGATGTGTAGGGGTTGTAGTATATTTTTAGAGTCATCATTAAAGCCAGTCTTGAAACTTTATTAGTAGACTTTCTCAGGATAGTTTACATCTGTCTTCAAAAGTCTGCCAGTTCAGTTCCCTCAGTATCTCGGTGAGACTCTCCCACGGGTTAAACAAACCTGTGACCATTCATGCTGCCCTTCTCTGTATATGTTCAATATCCCCTGTTAGCTCTATCTAGTATGAGTCCCACATGCTTGAGCAATATCCTAGAGTTGGTTGTGTGTGTGATTTGTAAGAGATCTCCTTTGTAGACTGATTCACTTCCCCAGTATTCTACCAATAACCTGAAGTCTACTACCTGCTTTATCCACAACTGAGCCTATGTGATCACTCCATTTCACATTCCTACAAAGTGATACACCCTGATATTTGTATGAGCCGACCAGTTCCGACAGTGGCTCATTGATATTACAGTCATGAGACACTATGTTTTATTGTTTTGTGAAGCGAACAACTTCACATTTTCGAACATTTAAGGTAAGTTCCCAATCTTTGCACCATTTTTAAATCTTATCAAGATCTGACTAAATAGTTATGCAGCTTCTTTCAGAAAGTACTTCATTGTAGACAACTGCATCATCTGTAAAAAGTCTGGGGTTACCATTAATATCATCTGCAAGGTTATTAGTGTACAACATGAACAGCAAGGGTTCCAACACACTTCCCTAGGATGCACCTGTAATAACTTCTACATCTGACGATGGCTACCAATCCAAGCTAATTTGCTGTGTCCTCCATACCAAAAAGTCCTCAGTCCAGCCACAAATTTCACCTAATATCCCATATGATCATACCTTTGACAATAAGATTAAATGTGGTACTGTGTCAAATGCTTTTCAGAAATGAAGAAATACTGCATCCACCTAACTGCTTTGATCCAATGCTTTCAGTAGGTCATGTGAGAAAAATGTGAGTTGGGTTTCACATGGTCGATGCTTTTGGAATCTGTGCTGGTTGACATGGAGGAGGTCATTCTGTTCAAGATACCTCATTATGTTTGAGCTCAAAATGTGTTCTAAGATTCTACAAGTAATTGATGTCAATTTGGACAGCAGTGTTGTGAATCATTTCTATTGTCCTTATTGTAGGTGGGTGTGACCTGCACTTTTTTCCAAGAACAGGACCTCGGTTTCTTGTTTGAAGGATCAATGATAGATTATAGTTAGAAGTGGGGCTAACTCAGCCACAAATTCAGTATATAATCTGATAGGGATTCCATTGGGCCCTGAATCTTTGTACAGTTTTTACAATTTCAGCTGTTTCTCAACACTAATACTTATTTTACTCGACTTTTCTGTGGTACAGGGATTAAACCAAGGCAATTCTCCTGGGTTTTCCTATGTAAAGAAACATTTTAAAACAGAGATAAGCATTTCAGCTTTTGCTTTGCTACCCTCAATTTCAGTTCTTGTCTCATTCGCTAGGGCCTAGACACTGCCTTTGGTGCCACTAACAGCTTTATGTATGACCAGAATTTCTTTGGGTTTTGTGAAAAATGGTGTGACAATATTCTGCTACAGTAGTCGTTGAAGACATCATGCATTGCTCTCTTAACAGCCAAACACGTTTCATTCAGCATCTCTCTATCTATAGACCTATGCTGTGTTTTACATCTGTTATGCAGTAACATGTATTTCTTTAGAAGTTTCTTTACAATGACTGTGTACAATGGATGATCCCTCCCATTATGAACTGTTCTACTTGGTTCGTACCCATCCAGTGCATGGTCAGTTATTCTTTTAGTAATATTTAATCATAAACTTCATCCTGAAACATGAGGAACGACCAACCCATGTGTGGCAGTGTAGCATTTACCAGTCATATAGTGAGGACAGTAGAACAAATGATGAACAGCCATTGAGTATAGAATCTCAAATTCAGAAATTTCTCAATCTACTTCAATGTGGTTTCCATAGGTACCACTTTTAACTCAGTTATCTTAGAACCACTAGTGATTGTGGTTTCCCCTTTGGAACAGTTTACACAAAAGCAATGTGAGATTGTTGTATAAAATAATCCTTTAGAAAATTACTTACATATCTGAGCATTCCATGGTTCACAACTGAAAAGTACTGCACTCTACAAAACAATTAAAAATCTACCTATGTTTTGCCTAGCAGAAGATTACTGAAGATTGGCAGGCAGATTATGGCACAATCTGGCTAAAAGGAGCTGAAGATGGAGTGACGAGGTTAAAGGGACCAAACTATGAGGTAATTAGTCCCCTTAATCCTTTGTTTGTCAAGCTGGAAATAGTCGCTAGAGACAAAGGACACAAGAGACAATGCCCAATGAACTCTACTGTATCTGAGAATCAAGAAAACCAAGAGAGAGAAGGAAGTAGAAGTGAGGTTGGGGTAAAACATTGAAGGTGAGAGGGCTGTCCAGCCCAGAATGCAGATGGAGCCCCCCCCCCCCCCCTCCCCCCCAGACATGTAATGTGACCAGAGACACACCCTCTATATCTGACCGGTACTTCCACACTCTCCATTACTCAGGAAAACTAGCTGCATGGCAAGATCAAATCACAGTTAAGAGACTATGATACTGTCAACCAACGAAAGATGTAAAAGGATTAGAACGTTTAAGGAGGTGGGAGGGCAGGACCCAGGCTGGGCCACTGAGCAAGGGCAGCCATGTGCCTCTTTGGTCAGGGCAGACAACAAGACACCCCTCCAATCCCTCAAGTGGCCAATGCGCCCTACATCAAATAGAGGAGTAAAACCCATTTTCATGGGTAAAATGTAAAACCAAATCAGCTCCTTTGGCATTGTCCACTAGCAACAGAGAAAGCATGTCAGCAAGCTTAAGGTTTTGCTGTAAGGTGACCAAATTAGGACAGTCCAGTAGAGTGTGTGCCACGACGAGACAAGCACTACACCAACTGTGGAGTGGATCCTCATGTCACATAAGAGAATGCAGCTGTATGTCAGAAAAGTGGCCAGTTTGAAGCTGACAGAGGACAGTAGATTCCCTACAAGAAGCACGAAGGGAAGTTTAAGCAAATTGTAAATAATGGTCTGGAGAGTTATGTGTGTAGCTAGTGGATAAGGAATGGAAAAGATAAACTATGGTTTAATAATGAAATTCAGAAGATGATGAGGAAGCAAAGGCTGTAGCACTCTTGGTTCAAAAGAGAACACCAAAATGATGAGAAGCAAATGTAAGAAGAGATTCATGCATCTGTGGGAAGATCTATGCATGAAGCATACAACAACTACCACCATTACACTTTAGAAAAGATCTATCAGAGAATGCAAGAAAATTCTGACCCCATGTAAAATCACTAAGTTGGTCTAAGGCTTCCATTCAGTCCGTTGTTGACAAGTCTGCTGTGGTAGCTGAAGATAGCAAAACGAAAGCTGAAGTTTTAAATTACACTTTCAAGAAACCTTTCACATAGGAGGATCATGCAAACATACCATTATTTGACCATTGGATAGACTTATGTATTGACGACTTAGTAATAAGCATCCCTGACATAGAGAAAAAACTGAAAAATTTGAAAGCAAATAAATCACTAGGTCCAAATGGAATCCCAACTCATTTCAAATATATTAAACTTCCTTCAGATTGAGAAGCTTGTGTTCATGAATTGGCATGGTTTTAGGAAGCATCGCTCATGCAAAACTCAGCTTGCCCTTTTCTTACATGATATACTGCAAACTATTGATAAAGGGCAATGGGCAGTTTCCATATTTCTAGATTTCCAAAAAGCATTTGGCACAGTGCCCCACTGTAGGCTGTTAACGAAGGTACAAGCATATGGCATAATAAGTTCACAGATATGTGAGTGGCTCAAGGACTTCTTTAATAATAGAACCCAGTATGGTATCCTCAATGGGGAATCTTCGCCCCAGGGAAGTGTAACAGGACTGCTGTTGTTCTCTATGTAGATAAATGATTTGGCAGACAGGGTGGGCAGTATTCTGTGGTTGTTCACTGATGATGCTGTTGTGTATGGTAAGGTGTCAAATTTGAGTGAGTGTAGGAAGATACAAGATAACTTAGACAAAATTTCTAGTTGGTGTCATGAATGGCAGCTAGCTTTAAATATAGAGAAATGTAATTTAATTCTGATGAGTAGGAAGAAAGGAGAAAATATAAAAATGCAGTAAATGAAGCAGGCAAAAAGGAATACAAACATCTCAAAAATGAGATCGACAGGAAGTGCAAAATGGCTAAGCAGGGATGGCTAGAGGACAAATGTAAGGATGTAGAAGCTTATCTCACTAGGGGTAAGATAGATACTGCCTACAGGAAAATTAAAGAGACCTTTGGAGAGAAGAGAACCACGTGTATGAATATCAAGAGCTCAGATGGCAACCCAGTTCTAAGCAAAGAAGGGAAGGCAAAAAGGTGGAAGGAGTATATAGAAGGTTTATACAAGGGTGATGTACTTGAGGACAATATTATGGAAATGCAAGAGGATGTAGACAAAGACAAAATGGGAGATAAGATACTGCGTGAAGAGTTTGACAGAGCACTGAAAGACCTGAGTCGAAACAAGGCCCCCGGAGTAGACAACATTCCATTAGAACTACTGACGGCCTTGGGAGAGCCAGTCATGACAAAACTCTACCAGCTGCTGAGCAAGATGTATGAGACAGGTGAAATACCCTCAGATTTCAAGAAGAATATAATAATTCCAATCCCAAAGAAATCAGGTGCTGACAGATGTGAAAATTACCGAACTATCAGTATAATAAGTCACAGCTGCAAAATACTAACGCGAATTCTTTACAGACGAATGGAAAAACTGGTAGATGCGGACCTCGGGGAGGATCAGTTTGGATTCCGTCGAAATGTTGGAACATGTGAGGCAATACTGACCTTACGACTTATCTTAGAAGAAAGATTAAGAAAAGTCAAACCTACGTTTCTAGCATTTGTAGACTTAGAGAAAGCTTTTGACAATGTTGACCGGAATACTCTCTTTCAAATTATGAAGGTGGCAGGGGTAAAATACAGGGAGCGAAAGGCTATTTACAATTTGTACAGAAACCAGATGGCAGTCATAAGAGTCGAGGGGCATGAAAGGGAAGCAGTGGTTGGGAAAGGAGTCAGACAGGGTTGTAGCCTCTCCCCGATGTTATTCAATCTGTATATTGAGCAAGCAGTAAAGGAAACAAAAGAAAAATTTGGAGTAGGTATTAAAATTCATGGAGAAGAAATAAAAACTTTGAGGTTCACCAATGACATTCTAATTCTGTCAGAGACGGCAAAGGACTTGGAAGAGCAGTTGAACTGAATGGACAGTGTCTTGAAAAGAGGATATAAGATAAACATCAACAAAAGCAAAATGAGGATAATGGAATGTAGTCAAATTAAATCGGGTGATGCTGAGGGAATTAGATTAGGAAATGAGACACTTAAAGTAGTAAAGGAATTTTGCTATTTAGGAAGTAAAATAACTGATGATGGTCAAAGTAGAGAGGATATAAAATGTAGACTGGCAATGGCAAGGAAAGCGTTTCTCAAGAAGAGAAATTTGTTAACATCGAATATAGATTTATGTATCAGGAAGTCGTTTATGAAAGTATTTGTTTGAAGTGTAGCCATGTATGGAAGTGAAACATGGACGATAACTAGTTTGGACAAGAAGAGAATAGAAGCTTTCGAAATGTGGTGCTACAGAAGAATGTTGAAGATTAGGTGGGTAGATCACATAATTAATGAGGAGGTACTGAATAGGATTGGGGAGAAGAGAAGTTTGTGGCACAACTTGACTAGAAGAAGGGATCGGTTGGTAGGACATGTCCTGAGGCATCAAGGGATCACAAATTTAGCATTGGAGGGCAGCGTGGAGGGTAAAAATCGTAGAGGGAGACCAAGAGATGAATACACTAAGCAGATTCAGAAGGATGTAGATTGCAGTAGCTACTGGGAGATGAAGAAGCTTACACAGGATAGAGTAGCATGGAGAGCTGCATCAAACCAGTCTCAGGACTGAAGACAACAACAACAACAACAGGAAGAACAAACCTCTCATGTTCAGATACAGTATTATTAGTGCCCTGCTTGAGACAGTCATTTTATTTAAATATCTGGGCCTAACATTGCAAAGCAATATGAAATGGAACAAGAATGTGAGTACTGTGGTAGGGAAGCCACATGATCAACTTCAGTTTACTGGGAGAATTTTAGGAGGGAGAGGTTTACCTGTAAAGGAGACCATGTACAGGACACTGGTGTGACCTATTCTTGAATACTGGTCAAGTGTTTGGGATGCATAGCACGTCGGATTGAAGGAAGATATTGAAGAAATTCACATCCAGGCTGCTAGATTTGCTACCAGTAGGTTCTAGGTTTGCTATCAGTAGGTTCAAACAACATGCAAATGTTATGGAGATGCTATGAGGACTCAGATGGGAATCCCTGTAAGGAAGGCAGTGTTCTTTTCAAGACACTATTGAGAAAATTTAGAGAATGAAACTGGCTGGGACATGATTGTGGACTTAGGGCTCATATAGAGGCCTACAGACAGTCTTTTTCCCTCACCCTGTTTGTGAGTGGAACAGGAAAGGAAAGTACTAGTAATGGTACAGAGTACCCTCTTCCATGCACTGTATGGAGTATCTATTAAATGTAGATGAATCTCCCTCTTTTTGGCGGTCTTCTTCTTGTCCTTAAATGATTTATACTTCTAGAAGGGCTTGTCTGCACCAGTTTCTGAGACGTGAAGTCCTATTACCACTGGCTGGCATCCAGTTGCAGGTCAGCAGAGTCCCAAGGGACCTCCTCTTGGTAAGGGGATTTGTCTGGCTGGGGTTGGGGACTGACATCCCTGGCAGCTAAGGAGTCAATGCTCCCAAAGGGGAACTGGGATATGCAGTAGGAGGAGGGCCCCAACCGCCAGGGGGAGTGGGTGCAGTCAAGCAACCCCAAGGGCAAGGCGTAGAAGATGCAGATGGTGATGACACAGTCACTAAAGATCATGACATCATAGCAGCACCATACATCATCATCATCATCATATGTGTAGGTGCTCATATTTCTTCTTGACCTCTTGATATGTGAGGCTGTCCTCTTAATATGTGAGGCTATCAAGGGTCTTGTATTTCTGGATTTTCTTTTCTCCTTTGAAAATAGTGCACTCTGGTGAATGGGGGGAATGGTGATCCCTGCAGTTGACAAGGAGCATTCATGTGCAGCTGACACCCAAAATCCCTACAGATGGCATGGCACTGCAATGCGAAGATGTGTGTCCAAATCACATGCATTTGTAGCACCACATTGAGGAGGAATATACGGCTTCACATCACAGAGATACACCATCACCTTAACCTTGTCAGGCAACAAGTCACCTTCAAACGTCAAGATGAAGGCTCCAGTGTCCACACTATTGTCTTTTGGTTCCCACTGGACATGACTGACCAAACACACATTTTGTTGATCCAAATTGTCATGCCCTATGTAAAATGAAATATTGGTGGAAAATAGGATCTTGTACAATATTCAGACTTTTACGGGATTTATAGTGACAGGAATGCCACCCGGATTGTTGCAGGTGAGCAGGGGAGTCTGTTTTAAGCAGAATGGGGTCACTTTTAATTTTTGAAATCACAGCTTTTCCAAACCTGTCCTTGAGGTTTCAACAAATAACAATGACTCTGTAGTAAAAAAGGAGCCCCCATACACCCTGAAGGGAGTACTTCTCACCTTGTCTCTGAGCCCTATGTTCCTGCTGTGGCATAGACAGGGAAGGGAAAACTTTGGGATCAAACATCTCCACATTGTAGTTCGTCTTAGCATCAGAAGAGACTGCTGGAGCCATGTGGTACCACCCTCTCTGAATGTGGGTTCTTCCCATGGGCACTACCCAGCCATAGCAGCAGGCAATGGTTGCCTGACAGTAAACCGTTTACTGGAGTTCCCGTGTGCCAGCCATGACAGGCACGTACTTCTCGGCTTGTATGGGGAGTTTCCAGCTCAGGCACCACCTACGCAATCCTCACGTGGTCAGGGGGCTACCACTGTGTAGATACTTGAGATGCCCCCTCCCCCCCCCCCCCCTGCCCCGATACGCACAATGGAATGGCCACCATGTTGGGTTTGTTTTGGGCATACTACCATTGCAAGAAATGAGGCTGCAAAGAGAGAAAGGCACAAAAGCTGTAATATACACTGCACTGGGCAAGCTTCCCTGCACAATCTGCACTTCTGTAACATTTAGAAAAGATGTATTGAGTCAGACCTTCAAGGGAACCATATAATTAGTAATTAAAAGTTGTAGAAGATGGGAAGGTAAGAAAATGGGTGTCCAATACATAAACCAGACCAAAGTACAATCGGTACTAAGAAGACCATCCAAAGGAAAGGCAGAGAGAAAAAATGAGTAGGAGAAAGACAAACCTTCAGCATGGAAAGGAAAGTAGTGCAGCAAGGGTTGGGGCTCCATGGTGGTCAAGCATGTACTCCTAAAAGAGATGTGAGCCCCCTGATGATACACATCCTAAGGCATCAAGAAATGGTCAATTTGATGACAGAGGGAAGAGGGACCAAGTCTCGAGTAAAGTAAGCAGACTCTAATGGGTCCAGTTTGCAGTAATTATGCAGAGATAAAGAGACTTGTACAGTTTACTCTAGCATGGAGAGCTATATCAATCCAGTATTCAGAATGAAAACCACAACACCATTTATGCTAGTCACTTTTATTTTCTCCATGAACACATTTTGAGGGTTTACACCTTCACCTACAGGTTGATCAGTGGATTACAAAATTTTTGTATCTATTGACAATACTGAATTCACATATGAAGCCACAGATGTATTAGTCAGTTGCTGTTGGATACGGAAGGCCTTTTGGATAGGCAATACTCAGTAAGATTATTTATTGACATTCAACGGGCCTGTGCATTTATATGGTGATACATTAGTGTTCAACTACAGTGTGTATTAAAATAATAGTTTTCTGGGCACAATATTGCATCATAGTAAAAAATTACTGTCATTGAATAACATGGAGATTTTGGCCACAGCTGCAGTGACATTGCAACTGTGTCTTAAACATCTGTTTTACTGGGTGACAGTTATTTTACAATATGATGCAGTACCATACTCTGATGAAACTTTTATGTTAACTGACTCTAGTTATGGAGACCAAGTCATGCACAAATGTGTGTGTGTGGAAGTTGGCAATGCTTTTTCAGATAATTATAGCCAAGAGGATGTTGTCTCTCAACGGAACATCTTAAACACTGCCCTGTTTGCAACAGCCATTAACAGGATAGTATCCACTGTCATAAGCTATGCTCAATGCTTTTTCTTTGTGGGCGTTTCTTTTCCTATCTGTCTCAAGACCAGCCAGTAATTTTTTTGTTCATCTTCTATTCTCAAGACTGTTCAGTGAAAGTAACTAATAGCAAAAAGACTATCTAGAATTATGGTTAAAACTCGCAGATTAAAAATTGTTACCAGGTAAATGTTTATGCATCCATTTTAATTGTGTTTTCATGGTTTTACTCAAGCCAAACAGTGATTGGGGGACATCATTCTTAGTTCCTAAGAATCAGTCAAGTTTCTGAGCCTGATCGTCAGTCAGATGCTCAGCTGGCTGCTACACCTGGAAAATCTTGAAGCAAGAGCTCTAAAGTCTCATCTTAAATGTTTTTGAATAAAACCATCTAGATCACTTAATGTATGTCCGCCTCAGTAGCTGAATGGTCAGTGCAACAGAATGCCATGCAGAAGGGCCCAGGTTCGATTCCCAGCTGGGTTGGAGATTTTCTCGGCTCAGGGGCAGGATGTTGTGTTGTCTTCATCATCATCTCATCCCCATCACCATGCAAGTCACTGAAGTGGTGTCACCTAAAAGGACTTGCAACAGGCAACCTGTCTACAGGACAGGAGGCCCTAGCCACACAACACTTCATTATCACTTGTTATATGCCTTAATCTTTAATGTCATTTCAGCTACTGCTAAAACATTATCAAACCTTAGAACTTGTAAAATAAGATTCAGTGTCAGTGGTGTTAGTATAAAAAAAAACTGTACCCAGTCAGGGAATGATCTTTATCCTTCTGGTGAAGTTCCTAATATTGCAACATGTGTATAACATCTGCTCAATCCTACTGTCTCTCCAGCCTTGAATCTTCTTGTTAAACTGTCAGTAGAATATATGTGTGTAAATTACAGGAAAGAAAGATGATAGTCTGGGATTTGAGTGAAAGAGCATCTTGTTCAGCTCAGTGTGGTGGACCTAGAAGCTTTAATGAAGGGTTTGAGTAAGTATGCTGCCTGGTCAGCAATGAAGTTGAAGGCAGGATCATGCTGGTCAGTAGTTTGCCTGTACAGTCTTATTAGTCCTTGACTTCCAGATGAATTTACAGTCTTTGATGAAGAGTTATATGCAATCAAAATGATACTGGAGCAGATATAATAGTGAGGAGATAATTTTGTGATCTACTCTGATTCTCTAAGTGCCTACTCATTCAGCAAATGCACATAGCAAACAAAATGGTACAATACACAAAAGATACCATCTACATCTACATCCATACTTCGCAAGCCACCTGACGGTATGTGATGGAGGGTACCTTGAGTACCTCTATCGGTTCTCCCTTCTATTCCAGTCTCGTATTGTTCGTGGAAAGAAAGATTGTCGGTATGCCTCTGTGTGGCCTCTAATCTCTCTGATTTTATCCTCATGGTCTCTTTGTGAGATATACATAGGATAGAACAATATACTGCCTGACTCCTCAGTGAAGGTATGTTCTTGAAACTTCAACGAAAGCCCTTACTGAGCTACTGAGAGTCTCTCTTACAGAGTCTTTCGCTGGAGTTTATCTGTCATCTCCATAATGCTTTCGCGATTACTAAATGATTGTGTAATGAAGCACACTGCTCTCCATTGGATCATCTCTATCTCTTCTATCAACCACATTGGTGAGCAGTACTCAAGCAGTGCGCGAACAAGTGTACTGTAACCAACTTCCTTTGTTTTCGGACTGCATTTCCTTAGGATTCTTCCAATGAATCTCAGTCTGGCATCTGCTTTACTGAAGATTAATTTTATATGGTCATTCCATTTTAAATCACTCCTAATGCCCACTCCCAGATAATTTATGGAATTAACTGCTATATTATAGCTAAATGATAAAGGATCTTTCTTTCTATGTATTCGCAGTACATTACACTTGTCTACATTGAGATTCAATTGCCATTCCCTGCACCATGCATCAATTCGTTGCAGATCCTCCTGCATTTCAGTACAATTTTCCATTGTTACAACTTCTCTCTACACTACAGCATCATCCTCAAAAAGGCTCAGTGAACTTCCAATGTTATCCACAAGGTTATTTATATATATTGTGAATAGCGACGGTCCTACGACACTCCCCTGCAGCTCACCTGAAATTGCTCTTACTTTGGAAGACTTCTCTCCATTGAGAATAAGATGCTGCGTTCTGTTATCTAGGAACTCTTCAATCCAGTCACACAAGTGGTCTGATAGTCCATATGTTCTTACTTTGTTCATTAAACGACTGTGGGGAACTGTATCAAATGCCTTGCGGAAGTCAAGAAACACGGCATCTACCTGGTAACCTGTATCTATGGCCCTCTGAGCCTCGTGGATGAATAGCGCGAGCCGGGTTTCATATGATCGTCTTTTTCGAAACCCATGCTGATTCCTACACAGTAGATTTCTAGTCTCCAGAAAAGTCATTATACTCGAACACACACAAACTAAAACAGTAAGGGAAGGAAGTATTATTCTGCATATAAACTAAAACAGTAAGGGGAGGAAGTATTATTGTGCTGGGTACCAGGCCACGTGAGAATCCTTGAAAATGAGAAACCTGTCATGGCACCGAGGGACATTTGCAACGGAAATTAGGTACTGTCCTCTTGCGTGCTACTACCTTGTCATTTAGGAGGAGAATTGTGTGTCAGTAGGAGAATGAGTGCCTGTAGATACAAAGTAATAAACTAAGGCAGGTTAAGTTAATGGCTTTGCCATTAGGAACACTCCTACAGTCTCGCAGATGGAAAGAAATGGCTTTAGCACAATTGAGAATAGGTCACTGTTCACTGGCATGCAAGCGTTTTCTGTAGTGAGAAGACCCAATGTGCAATGATTGGAGTGACCTATGGCATGTAAGGTAACAGGGGATGATATGGAGCTCTTTCAAGTAGTTAATAATTTAAATTTAAAGCACAGCAGCAGAGACAATATGTTGGGCAAAATAGAACAGAAAATACTTGTATTTTGTTTTGATGGGTGTTTTAGTTAAGTTGCGTAGTGTTTTGGTTTTCTTTTAATTGCAACAAATTATAAAAGTGTGGTGATAAATGTGTAAAATTATATAATATATTTAGATTTAAGTATTTAAATCTTATAAAAAATTGTAAACGAATTGTGGCCATGTTTAGGGATTATTTTGACTAATGTAGTGTCACGCGACCCAACTCAAGACTGTGGATATGAGTGGGAAAATCAGGTATTTTGTCATTGTCCATTGTGGTGGCAAGTTGCGAGTGGCAAAGTGCCGCGGGTGTAAGCATGGATGCCAGTGTATGAAAATAAACTATGAAGGAACAACGTGAAAGTGTGTAGGTGCGAGAAAATACACCATGTGTATGAATTTCACCAATTATTATTTATCCAGATTGGATTTATTTGTGAACTTAAAAATGCACGGCCACAAAGTTATAAGTGTTTTTTAATAAATAAGTTTCAATCTGAACTTGTGTACCTCATTTTGTGCAAGGTTGTGGTATAGACAATTGTGTATTCAGTTCACTGCTGTTCAAAGGCTAGCCAATATATGACTCAGTATTAGGGGCACAAATGCAACCATTCACTACCAACCCCCTTTGCAGATGAGCCAAGTGAAAAATAGGTAGTGAACGAGCCCAAGTACAGTTGCAGTGGGTCACAGACAGATTCAATGAAAAGACTGCTAAATTTTGTAGTCTTTTCATTTTTTTTGTTTTTGATTCAGTGTCTTCTCTACATGGTGAATAGTAATCTATCCTTTTCATATTTTTACTATTATTTTAGCACTTTAATGATAGTTTTGTCCTGTCATGTAAATGTAGTGGAGATAACGTTTTTACTTGTCCTGCCCAAACGCATCTAGTATCAAAAGTTATTAAATTGTTAGCAATTATGAAAAGGATAGATTGGCACTCACCATAAAAATGACATGGTGAACTGCAAACAGAAACAATGAAAGAACTGTTTCACACTAAGCTTTCAGCCAAAGCCTTTTTCAGAAAATGCTATCTCCAGCTACTTTTTTCTTTCTTTTCTGAAGAAGGCTTTAGTCAAAAGCTCAGTGTATAACAGTGTTTTCATTGTGCTTGTCTGCAATTTAACATATCAGCTTATGGAGAATAGCAATCTATCTTTTTCATAATTGCTGATATTCCAATCTAGACTTTATATTGTTTTAGTGTGAGGAAGGATTGGAAAGTAACACACAACAATATTTTCTCCCCTGATATTGCAGCTGGAATGTTTAAATTTTACTGTTTTATAGCTTACACTGCAGAGGATATTTTGTTTTCATTCGTAACTGTAGCAAGACAAGCCTGAACTATGATACAAACATGGCGCCTAATTACTGTCATCAACTTGTAAAGAACAGTGAAATGTAGTTCGATATTTGTGGGACAAAGGGCATAATTTGAGTGAAATACACACACGGACATGCATAGCATGTATGGGTGTGATTGTATGGACCATAGCAATGTCTCCAGGAGTTGTGCATTCTTCCAAGAGGGCATGCGAACCTCAGTGATTTGCCAGAGTCCAGGCAGCTGGTAATAGCTACAACCTCACAGACGTTAGAGCCACTGAAGCAGCAATTTTGAATGACTGACATGCACAATTCTGAATTTTACTGCAGCAGTTCAAAAATTCCTGTGACGCAGTGTACAATATTGTTCATGACACATTGAAATTTAGTAAAGAAAAATGATGGACTTTGCTGAAAGGGAGACCACTGTGAATGCTGCAGCCTACGTTAAAACATTGGTTAAATTGGATCTTGGTCTTCATGACAAATACTGCAACATTAATGCTGATGGTGTCAGACTTCAAGACAATCCTTGCCCCATGTTGCTGCCCCTTTTGTGAGAAATCACCAAATTTGGATGGCAGATGCTCCAGCATCCACCATACAATCTGGAAGTTGCACCATCAGACTTTCATCTGTTTGGTCACATGAGGAAATTCCTGGCCAGTCAGTGTTTTGTTACAGATGTGGAAGTGAAATCAGCGGTCCACAGATGACTATACTCCAACCAAACAAACTAATATGAAGTGCATATTGAAACTGGTTCCACAATGGGAGAAATGTGTTGAGAATGTTGATGACTATGTAGAAAAGTAGGTAAAAGATATAAGTTCATCTGTGATACTTTTTGTTTTTGTTACCTATGAAATTTTTTGTAGTAAAATTATTGAATTGTCCATCATTCTTAAAATCAAAATTATTAAATTGTCCATCATTCTTAAAATCAATATTACTTAAATGTTAGGAATAAAGAAGACTAACCCCTGAGCAGTAAAAGTGTTGCAAATCAAACAATGGAAAATCCAGGATGGAATGTAACAATACAAGAAAAGGAAAGTTGCTATTCACTATGTAGCAGAGATGCTGTGCCCCGATAGGCACAATCTTTTTATTGTGCCTATCGCGGCTCAGAATCCCCACTGTACGGTAAGTAGCAACTTTCCTTCTCTCGTATTGTCACAATGATGATGACGTAGAAGAATGGAATGGGAGTGGATGACAGGATAGGGGAGGAGGAGACTGTCAGGTAGTGGATTAGTGAAGACTGGTAGTAGGAGGATCACAGGAGCAAAGAAGATATTGGATGGATAACTCCAATCCATGTGCTTCAGAGCAGCTGCAATGTCTATGTGCTTACAGGCCATCTCAAGGAACCTTCTTCGCCTCTCAAAATTCCAAGCCCCTTGTCTGGTTCAGTTTCATTGACGATATCTATATGATACTGACTCAGGGCCAAGACACGCTATTTTCATTCCTCTAAAACCTTGACACTCTCTCCAACTGCTTCATCAGGCCCACCTGAAGGCAATGTGTCAGTTTCCTGGATGCTGATCTTCAACTTTCTCATGGCTAATTCCATTCCTAACCACCAACAGTACCTGCATTTCATCAACTGTCACCCTCTCCACACCAAAAACTCACTCCCATTTCGCCTGGCCACACCTGAATGACATATTTGCAGTGACAAGAGTTCTGTTGTCCAGTGTGCTGAAGGAGTCACAAAGGCTTTTTCAGACAGACCTAGCCTGCAAACTGACTTTGCATGAGATATCCTCCCCTGAAAAGCAGTGCCCCCACATTACCCAATTCCACCACAGAGTGGAACAACTGAACCATATCCCTTGCTAGGGCTTTGATTACACAGGCCAACAATGGTAAAACTTTTTTGCTGAAAATACCTTATTCTTACATTTTTTAGCGTGGGAAATCCAAATATGATACTTAAAAAATTGTACCACCCACCATTTCTTCAAATTTTACAGTTAAATTTATTGAATTAAGCGATTTTTTAAAGAGTTTAACAGCTTTTATATAGTTAAAATCATTTAAAAAGGAGGTGTAATAAATGTAGATGACATTGGTAGCACTGCTGAAAAACGTTTGCTGGCAGAAAAATGTCAATTCTATTTTTGTGTTAACAGATGGTGTTTTGTTTCCTGTCAACCTAAGCTCACTTACTCGTTTTCTGTACATGTGCTCAGTACAATGTCTAATCATGATTGTAAAAACTCCACTGACAGTTTTTGTTATATTTGTGGTGAATTTGTGATTAAAAACACCAAAGAGAAACGTTACAGACTTTGTGAAAAAGGTTTTCTGACATACATTTGATCTAAACTTGGTGATCAAGATAAATCTTGGTCACCACATAAGATTTTGTGTTTCTTGAACAGTCACCTTGATTACTTCCCGTACAGTATGGTAGATGTTAGTGAGGAGCAAGAAGAGCATTTTCACCAGGACATTAAAGTGATGGAAAAATGCTACCAAGGCCGCTGGAATACCAACATGATAGGAGACTACTATTGTTCACTTCACCGAGAAGTTCAGCAAGCAGCTCGTACAAAAAGCTACACAAGAAGCTTCAAAGAAAAAAGAGGAAGAAAATACAAACCAATTCCAGTTGACAAGTGCAACCTTTATTAACACATATCATTGCTTTAAGTAGCTTACTGTAAATGCAAATCATGCTTAAGTTGTTACGAAGTGTTTCATTAATTTTCCCATTTACTGTATAGCATAGGATTTTTATAGCATATAATAAAAAGCATATTGCTTGAAAACTATGGGTGTCACGAAAAACTAGGGCTAGATTTAGATTCAGCTCATAAAAATCTATAAAGATCAGCTATCAAAGTAAAAAAAAAAAAGTTTTTCAAAAACAAATTTTCTTGGCCTGTGTTATCTATTATCATGCCTCAAAATAAGGGCCATCCCTCCACCCAGGTTACACTACATCCTGTTCCATTCCAATGCTACTCCCACCCCCAACCCTTTCCAAAGAGATTATGTCCAATACATCCCACGACGCACTCAGGCTTATCCTGCCCCATCACAGGCAGGATGACCTGTGAAAGCAGCCATAATATACCAACTCCACTGAAGTTTGTGTGCAGAATTTTATCTGGATGTAGCCACTAGGCAGCTACCCACCAGAATGAATGGTCGCCACCAAACTGTAATCAAGAACAGAGTTGACCATCCAGTGGCAGAACTACTGAGCAAAACATGTTCAAGTTCAACAGCTGGTTCTCAACCCATGCCACATAGATCCTCTCTCCAGCACCAGCTTTTATGGACTATGCAGGTGGACGTTAATCTTGCAATACATCCTTCACCTTCCCATAACTCTTCTGGCCTTGGTCTCTGCTAAACCACTGCACCCACTCACTGTACCCAATAAACTCCACCTCCTCTGCCCTGTCACCCCCTCCCAATCCACGTCACATAACCACCATTGTGCACTGCCATACAATTTGCTGGCTACAGTATCCATGTCTCATATTCCAATCAGTTGCCTTCCTCTGAGATGCCAGGTACCCCTCCCCAAACCCTCCTTTTCTTCCAACTGCCTCCTCTCTCTAACCACTCCCACTCCATCTGATACAGCCGCACATCTCAGTCTACCTGCTGAATTTCTTGTGTGTGTGTGTGTGTGTGTGTGTGTGTGTGTGTGTGTGTGTGTGTGTGTGTGTGTGTCAACCAGAATTTTCCTTACTATATTTTTACATAAACATTATCTTCCCAATGACAGAAGGAACACTCAAGTCACGTCCCCTTCAGGCAGAATAATTGGCACTGGCCAGATTGTGGCTTAACTTGGGCTTCAGAGCTGTTCATTTGGTTGGCCTTCCTCACTATCCCAACTGTTGACATTAGCTGAAAATCTCTGAAAAACATCCACATCCAGCCACTGTCACAAGAAAATTCCGAAGAAAGACATGTTAACCTCACAAAATCCACACATACAGATTCTATGAGGGTATTGTTAACTGTGACCTGGAGCACCCTAAAGGCAACATCATTACACATCTCTCCAAGAAGATGAGGAAGCAGGACATGAGGTGAAAATAGGAAGAGAGCTATGATTAATAGATTTTGAGGTCAGATTTGTGAGACCGTAATGCTATTTCTGGTATACCAAAGATAACCAACATGGAAAGCCAGGTAACACTTAAAACATTCGTTCATTGTCTGACAACTGACAGAGTCTCAGAAACAAAAAGTGACTTTATAACAATGGAATGAGGCTTATGTTCAATTGAGAAATGCAGAAATGAATTATACAACATAAGCTTTCATCTTCACTTAACCTTAACTGAAAGAACAATCTTCGGACAAGCAACTTTTAAAGTTTGTTTTACAACTCGGCACTATTAGTCCCTTCAGAATATGGAATTAAGTCCAGTTGAGCAAGCAGCAAAATATTTGGAAGCCTGACACAAAGTTAAAGTAGCAAAATATTCCTAAATCTGTAACAGTATTCCCACAGTCTGGGTGATCATGGAGCTGATCAAAATGCCATTGTGGACTGATGTGGTGAGATCATTACCGGAGCTGCAAAGTTCTGATGTCATACATTGTGTCGATGCTCCCTTTGAGGGCCACTGAGCCAAACTAAATAGGCT
Source organism: Schistocerca gregaria (assembly GCF_023897955.1). Taxonomy (NCBI): domain Eukaryota; kingdom Metazoa; phylum Arthropoda; class Insecta; order Orthoptera; family Acrididae; genus Schistocerca; species Schistocerca gregaria. Next base: position 55,307,404 of record NC_064925.1, on the reverse strand, counting down.
GTGGCATAGAGATAGAAGTTTTTTATTGGCTACCCTTGCTGCTTTGGAGGAAGAAGATAGTTCTGCATGTGCACGTCTTCTAGGACACGTGTGCTGACGAATGTCCTGAACGGTCCAGAGCTGCTGCACTCTGTTAGCTTTGCTGTGAGGCTGGTCCTCTGAGCTGCTCTAGTGTGGCCACTGCCACGCAAATTGAGCTGGCTCTTGATGTGTCATCGGTGCAGCATAGCCATCTCATCATGACATAAAATTACATATTGGAGGGGCAGACTCTGTATGTCCAGTTCAAAGGCGGTAATTACATTCCAGTGATAGAGACAAAAAAGTAGGCCCTATGTGCTGTGTGGATGCATGGACATGTCATGCACCTGAATCTTTCTCGTAAGTATGTGCAATATGGCAAGGAATTGGGAGCAGGAAGAGATCAGGTTATTAGGAGAAATTGGGGTAGATTACCACAGTGGACAGCTAGGAAGGAATTTCAGGCCATATATTTCTCATTTTGAGGCATGGTATGAAAGAAAGATCAGTAAGGAAGCATGGAGGTCATAGTGCATGGTTAACACATTATAGCAGACAGGAAACATATTTTACACATTGCTAGTCTTTACAGATTATTGCTGCAGACATCGATGTAAGAAACTGCACCTTCTCTTAGGAATGACTACTTTAGAATGGCGTTTATTGACATCCATGATTGCTCACACAAGGTGCTGGAAATGAGATCTGAGTCTTATCGGCTGCCACAGAGTTGGTAGAGGTGTGTGCACAGAACAGTTCAAGTATGGATTACCTTCTGGTGAGACACAAACAGTAGTCAAATTCCTGGCAAAAAGTGCCACAATTGTTCCAGCCCCATTGGTATTGTGTAATGAGAGAAGAGACCTTGTAGCTGATAGGTGAGTGTGATTAAATTAATAATAGTGTATAAGAGTGTGACTGAAAAGGGCCTGTTTATGGACTAGATATGAAAAGTGCCTCTCTGTGAAAGCTACAGAAAAATGATCAGCATACTGGGAGGGAGATTGTTTGGCCTTGTGGATCCACTGGTGATCAGTGGTAAAACTGTCCAGGTGAAAGCTGCGAAAGTGAGGTTACGTTGGTGGTTGGTCAGGATAATATGCACAGAGTTCCATGAATCTATCACAGAGATGGGAAAATATTTGTAAGAAAATTATTTATTCACTCACACACCATGTTCTAAAAATTCTGTAATGAAACAGAGCATTCACAGAAATGGAACAAGTAAATTTACATATTAACAGGAAGAAGAAGGCACTACAGGCTACCACTGGAAAGTATATTAACTACAGATAACTTCTACTGCTGATCTAATCAGATGGATGATCATGAGAATTACTTCCAAATTACTTTTTCTATAGTTCTATGTACTAAAAAGTCATAATTTATTTGGTACAATCCATAGAGTTATGTAGAACTTACATCTTGAAATTATCAGTGCTCGCTCATGAGTATACTCTCTGAGTGTTCACAAATTTTTAGATTCAGATAAATCTGAGAGCATGAAATTAAATAGGATGTGTTGTATAACAGTTATGCTTATCAAGATGTTTATACAATCACAGCCACTGCCAATAATAACAACAAAAGCTATAATAATGATAATAATAATAATAATAATAATAATAACTCCGTGGAGGCCCGGGAAAAGAATAGGCCTCCGGTATGTTCTGCTGGTCATAAAAGGCAATGAAAAGAACAAACCACTAACAGGGCTAACCCCCCTTTTAGTGTGACTAGTTGGTTCAGGACAGAACTAAAGAAGCCTCGGACAAGTGCTGTCATGGTCGGGGACGACCCTTGAACCTTATGCCCGCCCGCAATGGTAATGACACTGCTAGCCACACGGAAAATGATTTAAATCCAAATAGAGGTGTTTTGCAGGATATGCTTCCTGCAACCACACTAGAAGGAAAACAAAGACAGAGGATGAGATGGTCAGATGAATCTAACCGACACCTCATGTTCTGTTATTACCAAGCAACAAACTTAGGAACCAATACAACTGGATACAGATCACAAGTATACACAACATTTATCACCAGATACCCAGAATTAAAATTTTTAACAGAACAACGACTAGCTCATCAGATCCGTGTAATAATCAAAAATAACAGGATACCCCAATCAGAATTAGAAAACATCAAACATAAAGTACAACAAATACTGGAACAAAATAATGTGCAATCAGTAGAAGAAGAAGAAAATACAGTAATGGACTCAAACATCCCACAGCAAACAAACAAAGAACAACACGCATCAATTAAACAACCAGAGGAAAACGAAATCTTAATACAGCCACCAGAACAAGCACAAATAGAACACGAAGTGACACACATGTCAGATATAGAAGAAAAATTTCAGCTGACATATATAGAATACAAAGACACAACTACAGACATTACACCATTCTTGCGTAGACCACCAAATAACCCACAAGTCGAAACAACAGTAACAACTATCAACACAATCATACACAACAAAATAAATTAAAATACAACTATGGAAGAGTTACAACTACTAGTCTATATAGGAGCACTCACTACACTAAATATCCACACTAGGCAGATATCAGAACCAACCAACACTCAGAAGAAACCCACAAAACCAGCATGGCATCACCAGCTACAGATTAGAGTAGAAAAAGTGAGAAAAGACATTGGACAGCTAACACAATTTATAAGAAATGACATATCAGACAAAAAACGAAAAAGGTTAGGTAAAATCTCACAACAAGAAGTGATAGAGCAATTAGATGAAAAGAAGCAGAAATTACAAGCATTGGCCCAACGACTTACAAGATACAAAAAAGTGAAAATAGAAGGAAACAAAACCAAACATTCAACACAAACCAAAAGAAATTTTACCAGACAATAGATAACACACACATTAAAATAGACAATCCACCAAACATAACAGACATGGAACACTTCTGGAGCAACATATGGTCAAACCCGGTACAACATTACAGACATGCACGGTGAATACAAGCAGAAACAGACACATACAAGATGATACCACAAATGCCGAAGTGATAATTTTGCAACATGAAGTCACCCGAGCAATTAATTCTATACACAATTGGGAAGCCCCCAGAAAAGATAAAATAGCAAATTTATGGGTAAAGAAGTTCACCTCAACACATTCATATCTAACTAAATTATTTAACAGTTACATTGCAGACCCATACACATTCCCTGATACACTTACACATGGAATAACTTATCTGAAACCTGAAGATCAAGCAGACACCCAGCAAACCCAGCAAAATATCATCCCATAACATGCCTACCAACAATATACAAAATATTAACTTCAGTCATTACACAGAAATTAATGACACATACAACACAGAACAAAATTATAAATGAAGAACAAAAAGGCTGCTGCAAAGGAGCACGAGGATGTAAAGAGCAACTGATAGTAGATGCAGAGGTGACATATCAAGCTAAAACTAAACAAAGGTCACTACATTACACATACATTGATTACCAAAAAACTTTTGATAGTGTACCCCACTCATGGTTACTACAAATACTGGAAATATACAAAGTAGATCCTAAACTGATACAGTTCCTAAACATAGTAATGAAAAATTGGAAAACCACACTTAATATCCAAGCAAATTCAAATAATATCACATCACAGCCAATACAGATTAAGTGTGGAATATACCAAGGAGACTCATTAAGTCCTTTTTGGTTTTGCCTTGCTCTGAACCCACTATCCAACATGCTAAATAATACAAATTATGGATATAATATTAATGGAAGATACCAACACAAAATGACACATTTGCTATACATGGATGATCTAAAACTACTGTCAGCAACAACTCAACCAATTACTAAAGATAACAGAAGTATTCAGCAATGATATAAATATGACTTTTGGAAGAGACAAAGAGAAAAAGAGCATAGTCAAGGGAAAACACACTAAACAAGAATATTACTTATTGGATAACCGCAGCGACTGCATAGAAGCGATGGAAAAAACAGATGCCCATAAATATCTAGGATACAGACCAAAAAAAAAGGAATAGATAATACAAATATTAAAGAAGAACTAAAAGAAAAATATAGACAAAGACTAACAAAAATACTGAAAACAGAATTGACAGCAAGAAACAAAACAAAATCTATAAATACTTATGCTATACCAATATTGACCTACTCATTTGGAGTAGTGAAATGGAGTAACACAGACCTAGAAGCACTCAATACACTTACACGATCACAATGCCACAAATATAGAATACATTACGTACATTCAGCAACAGAAAGATTCACATTAAGCAGAAAGGAAGGAGGAAGTGGATTTATTGACATAGAAAACCTACATTATGGACAGGTAGACAATTTAAGAAAATTCTTTATAGAACGAGCAGAAACTAGCAAAATACACAAAGCAAATATATAAATACATCGGCTACACCATTGCAATTTCATAACCACTTCTACAACCCTTTAGATCACATAACATCAACAGATATGAAGAAAGCAAATTGGAAAAAGAAAACACTACATGGCAAGCAGCCATATCATCTAACACAGCCACACATCGATCAAGATCCATACAACACATGGCTAAGAAAAGGCAATATATACAGTGAGATGGAAGGATTCATGATTGCAATACAGGATCAAATAATAAACATCAGATATTACAGCAAGCACCTTGCCGTTGGTGGGGAGGCTTGCGTGCCTCAGCGATACAGATGGCCGTACCATAGGTGCAACCACAATGGAGGTGTATCTGTTGAGAGGCCAGACAAACGTGTGGTTCCTGAAGAGGGGCAGCAGCCTTTTCAGTAGTTGCAGGGGCAACAGTCTGGATGATTGACTGATCTGGCCTTGTAACATTAACCAAAACGGCCTTGTTGTGCTGGTACTGCAAACGGCTTAAAGCAAGGGTAAACTACAGCCGTAATTTTTCCCGAGGGCTTGCAGCTTTACTGTATGATTAAATGATGATGGCGTCCTCTTGGGTAAAATATTCCGGAGGTAAAATAGTCCCCCATTCGGATCTACGGGCGGGGACTACTCAAGAGGACGCCGTTATCAGGAGAAAGAAAACTGGCGTTCTACGGATCGGAGCGTGGAATGTCAGACCCCTTAATAGGGCAGGTAGGTTAGAAAATTTAAAAAGGGAAATGGATAGGTTAAAGTTAGATATAGTGGGAATTAGTGAAGTTCGGTGGCAGGAGGAACAAGACTTTTAGTCAGGTGAATACAGGGTTATAAATACAAAATCAAATAGGGGTAATACAGGAGTAGGTTTAATAATGAATAAAAAAATAGGAATGTGGGTAAGCTACTACAAACAGCATAGTGAATGCATTATTGTGGCCAAGATAGACACAAAGCCCATGCCTACTACAGTAGTACAAGTTTATATGCCAACTAGCTCTGCAGATGATGAAGAAATTGAGGAAATGTATGATGAGATAAAAGAAATTATTTAGATAGTGAAGGGAGACAAAAATTTAATAGTCATGGGTGACTGGAATTCGTCAGTAGGAAAAGGGAGAGAAGGAAACATAGTAAGTGAATATGGATTGGGGGGAAGAAATGAAAGAGGAAGCCGTCTGGTAGAATTTTGCACAGAGCATAACTTAATCATAACTAATACTTGGCTCAGGAATCATAAAAGAAGGTTGTATACATGGAAGATTCCTGGAGATACTAAAAGGTATCACATAGATTATATAATGATAAGACAGAGATTTAGGAATCAGGTTTTAAATTGTACGACATTCCAGGGGCAGATGTGGACTCTGACCACAATCTATCGGTTATGAACTGTAGATTAAAACTGAAGAAACTACAAAAAGGTGCTAATTTAAGGATATGGGACCTGGATAAACTGAAAGAACCAGAGCTTGTAGAGAGTTTCAGGGAGAGCATAAGGGAACAATTGACAGGAATTGAGGAAATAAATACAGTAGAAGAAGAATGGGTAGCTCTGAGGGATGAAGTAGTGAAGGCAGCAGAAGATCAAGTAGGTAAAAAGACGAGGGCTAATAGAAATCCTTGGGTATCAGAAGAAATATTGAATTTTATTGATGAAAGGAGAAAATATAAAAATGCAGTAAATGAAGCAGGCAAAAAGGAATACAAACGTCTCAAAAATGAGATCGACAGGAAGTGCAAAATGGCTAAGCAGGGATGGCTAGAGGACAAATGTAAGGATGTAGAAGCTTATCTCACTAGGGGTAAGACAGATACTGCCTACAGGAAAATTAAAGAGACCTTTGGAGAGAAGAGAACCACGTGTATGAATATCAAGAGCTCAGATGGCAACCCAGTTCTAAGCAAAGAAGGGAAGGCAGAAAGGTGGAAGGAGTATATAGAAGGTTTATACAAGGGTGATGTACTTGAGGACAATATTATGGAAATGGAAGAGGATGTAGACAAAGACAAAATGGGAGATAAGATACTGCGTGAAGAGTTTGACAGAGCACTGAAAGACCTGAGTCGAAACAAGGCCCCGGGAGTAGACAACATTCCATTAGAACTACTGACGGCCTTGGGAGAACCAGTCATGACAAAACTCTACCATCTAGTGAGCAAGATGTATGAGACAAGTGAAATACCCTCAGACTTCAAGAAGAACATAATAATTCCAATCCCAAAGAAAGCAGGTGTTGACAGATGTGAAAATTACCGAACTATCAGTTTAATAAGTCACAGCTGCAAAATACTAACGCAAATTCTTTACAGACGGATGGAAAAACTGGTCGTAGCGGATCTTGGGGAAGATCAGTTTGGATTCCGCAGAAATGTTGGAACATGTGAGGCAATACTAACCTTACGACTTATCTTAGAAGAAAGTTTAAGAAAAGGCAAACCTATGTTTCTAACATTTGTAGACTTAGAGAAAGCTTTTGACAATGTTAACTGGAATACTCTCTTTCAAATTCTGAAGGTGGCAGGGTAAAATACAGGGAGCGTAAGGCTATTTACAATTTGTACAGAAACCAGATGGCAGTTATAAGATTCGAGGGGCATGAAACAGAAGCAGTGGTTGGGAATGGTGTGAGACAGGGTTGTAGCCTCTTCCCGATGTTATTCAATCTGTATATTGAGCAAGCTGTAAAGGAAACAAAGGAAAAAATCGGAGTAGGTATTCAAATTCATGGAGAAGAAATAAAAACTTTGAGGTTCGCCAATGACATTGTAATTCTCTCAGAGACAGCAAAGGACTTGGAAGCGCAGTTGAACAGAATGGACAGTGTCTTGAAAGGAGGATATAAGATGAACATCAACAAAAGCAAAATGAGGATAATGGAATGTAGTCAAATTAAATTGGGTGATGCCGAGGGAATTAGATTAGGAAATGAAACTCTTAAAGTAGTAAAGGAATTTTGCTATTTAGGGAGTAAAATAACTGATGATGGTCGAAGTATGGAGGATATAAAATGTAGACTGGCAATGGCAAGGAAAGCGTTTCTGAAGAAGAGAAATTTGTTAACATCGAGTATAGAGTTAAGTGTCAGGAAGTCGTTTCTGAAAGTATTTGTATGGAGTGTAGCCATGTATGGAAGTGAAACATGGATGATAAATAGTTTGGACAAGAAGAGAATAGAAGCTTTCAAAATGTGGTGCTACAGAAGAATGCTGAAGATTAGATGGGTAGATCACATAACTAGTGAGGAGGTATTGAATAGAATTGGGGAGAAGAGGAGTTTGTGGCACAACTTGACAAAAAGAAGGGACCAGTTGGTAGGACATGTTTTGAGGCATCAAGGGATCACAAATTTAGCATTGGAGGGCAGCATGGAGGGTAAAAATCGTAGAGGGAGACCAAGAGATACACTAAGCAGATTCAGAAGGATGTAGGTTGCAGTAAGTACTGGGACATGAAGAAGCTTGCACAGGTTAGAGTAGCATTGAGAGCTGCATCAAACCAGTCTCAGAACTGAAGACCACAACAACAACAACAACGTGTTATTAAAGATCTCAATACCACAACAGATAAATGCAGACTTTGCAAACAACAAATAGAAACAGTAGATCACATCACAAGCAGATGTACAATACTAGCAAATACAGAATACACCAGAAGACATGACAATGTAGCAAAAATAATACACCAACAACTTGCCACACAACATAAACTAATAAAACAACATGTTCCCACATACAAGTATGCACCACAAAATGTACTGGAGAATGATGAATACAAATTATATTGGAGCAGAACCATTATAACAGATAAAACAACACCACATAACAAACCTGACATCATACTCACCAATAAAAAGAAGAAATTAACACAACTAATCGAAATATCCATACCCGATACAACAAATATACAGAAGAAAACAGGAGAAAAAATTGAAAAATGCAGCCAACTGGCTGAGGAAGTCAAGGACATGTGGCATCAGGATAAAGTTGACATTATACCAATTGTACTATCAACTACAGGAGTCATACCATGCAATAGCCACCAGTACATCAACGCAATACAGCTACATCCAAATGTATATATACAACTACAGAAATCTGTAATTATTGATACATGTTCAATTACCCAAAAGTTCCTAAATGCAGTGTAACATATACCGTACAGTTAAAAGGAAGTCATGCTTGATCAAGGTCCGCATCACTTTCCATTTTTAACCAGACATAACATCTGAGAATGGAAAGGTAATAATAATAATAATAATAATAATAATAATAATAATAATAATAATAATAATAATGCTACACTAGTATTAGTCTTAGTCGTAGAAAAGGGGAATTTTGTTAAAATTCAGTAAAGGAGCAGATGGGCGATGAAGTCTGGCGCCGCTGGCAGTGTGTAGTAATAGTTGGCAGCAAGTAGCCCAGGCAGAGAAAATAGGGCACAGAGCTGCAACGGCATTATTGCATGCACGATGTGTTGGGTGTGAAGCAACAGCGAGGCAGGGAACTGCAGTGTTGCTTGAAGTTATTGCAATGTATGAGGTGAGGCAGTAGGCCAGAGCCAAGAGGGCAATGTGTAATTGGTTGACATATGGGAATTTACTCCTGCCATAGTTTCTGTCTCTCTCTCTCAGACATTACATCAGAAGCGAGGGGAATGGCAGTATAAATAGATGGGCAATTTTAGCTAGAGACAAGGGTGTGCCAGGTCAGTCAAGAGTCGGGACGGACCTGGGCTGGTCTATGCTTATAGGGGCCAGTCTGGCAGTGGTGTTGTAAATATTGTGTGTAACCTGTTCTTTATTTCTATGTACATGTTCAGGCTGTATTCTGCCTCTGGGGATACAACACTGGGGTGGGACGGAACGGCAGCCAGGTACTTGAGGTTGCACGGTCTGCCTGAAGGAGGGCAGTGACACTGGCCTTCAGCAGGTCCAGGACAGGCCACATTTATTTCCCACCTGGTGTACCGGGGTCTGGGCAAGGCGTGCATTGCAGGAGGTGTGGCAGCGCTGAAGCAGCGCCAGAGGCGGCGGCGGGTCTTGCCACCTGGCAAGCACCACTAGCGGCAAGTTGCAGCACCATATCCAGTAGGGCATGGGTTCGAGACCAGGCCTGTCCTGGGAGCAGCAGCGGCCTGAGGGCCACAGGTGACCGGTACAACCACCTTTGTTTCATGGTCAGACAGAGCAGGCCAAACGGGGCAGAGGGCATTGTGGACCAGGGACTGTAACAGTCTGCAGAATCGAAGGCAACTACATGGTGCAAGACGCGACACCTCAGCAAGTGGCAACCGGGCAAGCGCGGCCGAGTTCCAGCTAAGCTGCTTTGCAGACAGCAGCAGCAGTGTTGGCATACCAAGAGTTGCTGAGCAGGTTCGGCTCATGGGACAATGCTGAGGGTGGCATGCTGACACTACACTGCAGCCATCGTAGTACTGTAAATGATATGAATAAAGAAATGCTTCCGAATACCGCTGTATCTCTCTGCACTGCCCCTTGACACTATTGAACTTGCTTGGCCTCCTGACGAGAAGCGGTGCAGTGGGTCCCCACTTCAGCTCGGCCATCTGGAGTCCGTGTTCGACCATCGTCATCTCACAACAAAAATAATAATATGCATAACTTTTCAGTCAAAAGAAAGATTAGTTTTTGTGCAATTTTGTTCTTTTTTACATAATTAAATACGGTTAGGGCAATAACAAATTAATGTGTACACTTTCGCAACTCTCCATTTTGCATTTTTGTGTAAGTGGGGGCTTTCGGTGCTTTTCCATTTTTTTTGGACAAATTTACAAGATCCCTAACAGATGTATTAGAACATGAATTTACTTCTGGGCTGAAAATCAGAAATTCTTATACTGCACCCACACAACAATTTGCACTAACTAAACACTTTCATGTCAAATGTTTTCTTGTAGTCACACTTATTTGATTTCTCACTATCTCAATCAAAGGATCTGTTCTATGAGACCCTAGATCCTTTGTAGCTAACTTTTCCTGGTAATTTACTTTCCTGTTCTAAGAATGACATTTTTGCTCTGCACCGAACTGTGCGCTGATATGAAATTTCCTGGCAGATTAAAGCTGCATGTCAGACTGTGACTCTAAGTCAGAACCTTTGCCTTTCATGGGCAAGGCTCTACCAACTAAGCTACCCAAGCACAACTCATGACCCGTTCTCACAGCCTTACTTTTCTGTTAGCGTTTAAATTATATTCAACATAGTTCATGTTTACACTGCATACGAAAGCCAATCCCACATGGTAAGCAACCAACTCCTAACACAAACTGCTCTTTGTGGAAATTATTAAAGTCAAGTAGCAATGCCTACCAACATGGTCAATTGACTAGCATACAAATGAGGTGCTGAGATACATAAGGGCCTAAAGCACACCACCGTCAGTTCCACATTTAAGTCAATATGAGAGAAACCAATGATACAGCTTTTAGTGAATTTTCATATATCCAATGTGAGCTCACAGCACAGATAAACCTAACTCACCAGATCAACAGATTTCAGAAGCATGAATAAATGCTACAGTCTCAGAACAAATGGTGATGTGCTTTGGGCCCTAATGATTCTCAGCACCTTTAAACAGATTACTGTGTGATAAAATTCATAACTTAATATATTATAACTAATTCAGAAACCTACCAAATAGTTTTACTGTCAGTACAACATTAACATATACTGGTGTATAATCTAATTTTACTATACAGTGATTAAATTACATTATCTGAGGTGGGTGCAATCATCTAGCAGGATTTATGCCCAGTGAACGGGGATAAAAGTGTGCCACAGTGTGCTGCCACCTGATGGCACTGATGTAAACTTATAGTTGACTGGCAAGGGCTAAATGTGCACATTGTGAGCCATGCATATTTTTTATCAAATCCTTATGTATTTGGACTGTAAGGTAATTATGTCATGTGAGTTGTGCATGCACAAAATCTCGTTAACATGTGGACAACTGAAGCGTGATTGTGACCCTGATGCCAAGTTTCATGCAGTCTAGAAGAGCAGCAGCATGGTAGATTTAAGTGCCGTATCTCTCAGTCTGCCGCATATATGTTATGTTTAACAGCATTCAAAAAAAGATAACCAATTAATTTGCAAGGTGTCAAGAGGTAGGATGTTTACATTCTCTTGTACTCTTATATGGCAGCCACCATGCTGATAATAAATAGTAATTGTAATGTCTGAGATATTCTTTCACTTCGATTTTTAATACCTGGTGTTTTCAATTTCCTGCCTAACTGTTGATAACCCACTACAGTTTTTTGCACAAAAAAATAAATTCCATTTGAACCCTAGACAGATACAAATAGTCAGTGTGGAAACTGTTTGCATTTCTAGTATTGTGGCTCTGAATTGCAGAGTTTGTTCTAAATTCATATGTCTTATTAACCGCAAATACCATTACGAAGAACATGTATCAACATGTAGGTATAACGATCCTTAAGTCCATGAAGAGAATTCTGTAAGACATTCGGTAATGAACTTTACACAATATTCTTACTGCATGCTTCTTAATGATAAATAATATTTTTACTTTAACTGCATAGACCAAAAAGAATGTGGAGCACAGTGTTGAGTGAAAGGATGTGAAGTGTACTAGCACTTCTGTCTTCAGATCAGGCCAATGGGAAAGATCTCTAAGTGCAAAGGATGCAGAACTGAGGTTATTGTTAACTTGTCCACTTGCTGACGTTGCCTCATTTCATTATCCATCTGAATGGAGCCTCATCCAATGTGTCCATTACCTCTACTTCCTGTACATCTACATCATGATTTGCTGGATATTAAATAACATAGGTATTGTAAGATTAAGTGTGAAGGTATTGGCTGTGAATCAGTTGTAATCTTGTTACGTTATTTTTCTGGTTGTGTCTTAAATGGATATGTTTGGGTCCTATTTCTATATACTTGAGTCACCAACAAAAATCATAGTTTTTCAAGAGATTTCCAATGTCTCAAGTAACTTACTTGTGCAGATCAAGAACAGGAGTAGCTCAAGCACTGAACCTTTTTAATACCATGTTTAGTGTTGCTTAATTGCAAATGAAGTCTTGCTCTACATCTACATCTCTGTTTGTACTCTGTAAACCACCATGAGATGCATGCAGAGGGAACATCCCATTTTACCAGTTATTAGGGTTCCTTCCTGTTCCATTCATGTATGGAGCACAGGAAGAATGATTATCTGAATGCCTCTGAGCATGCAGTAATTATTCTAATCTTATCTTCATGATACCTATGTGAGCAATACATAGGAGGTTGTAGTATATTCCTAGACTAATAAATGAAAGCCAGTTCTTAAACCTTTGTTAATTGACTTTCTCAGGACAGTTTACATCTATCCTCAAGAGTCTCCCAGTTCATTTCCTTCAGTATCTCTGTGACACCCTCCCAGAGATTAAACAAGCTTGTGACCATTCATACTTCCCTTCTCCGTGTATGATCAACATCCCCCGTTAGGCCTATCTGGTATGGGTTCCACATACCTGGGCAGTATTCTAGAATGAATTGCATGAGTGATTTGGAAGCAATCTCCTTTGCTGATCAATTGCACTTCAGACGTATTCCACCAATAAACCAAAGTCTACCACCTACTTTAGCCATGGCTGAATGTATAACATCATTCCATTTCATATCTCTACAAAGTGTTACAGCCAGGTATTTGGATGTAAGGACTGATTCCAACAGTGACTCATTGGTATTACAGCCATAGGATATTGCACTTTTTGTTTTGTAAAGTGCAAAATTCAAACAGTGACTCATTGGTATTACAGTAATAGAGGATATTGCACTTTTTGTTTTGTAAAGTGCAATATTTTACATTTATGAACATTTAAAGCAAGTTGCTAATGCTTGCACCAGCTTATGCAGCTTCTTTCAGATAGTACTTCATTATAGATAACTGTGTCGTCTGCGAGAAGTCTGGGGTTACTATTAATATTGTCTGCAAGGTCATTAATATACAACATGAACAACAAGGGTCCCAACACACTTCCCTGGGGCTCACATGAAGTTACTTCTACATCTGATGATGACACGTCAAGATAACATGCTGTGTCTTACCTACCAAAAAGTCCTCAACCTGGTCACAAATTTCACTTGATACTCCATATGATGGTACTTTTGACAATAAGCATAGGTTGAGGGATCTACAGTAGATTATAATTAGGAGAGAGGCTAACCCAACTGCAAATTCAGTATAGAATCTAACAGGCATTCCGTTGGGCTCTGGAGCTTTTTTAAATTTTAACAATTTCAGCTGTTTCTCTGCACCACTGACACTAATACTCATTTCAGTAATCTTTACAGTGGTACAAGGATTAAGTTGAGGCAGTTCTCCTGGTTTTTCCTTTGTGAAGCAACATTTGAAAATGGGATTAAGAATTTGAACTTTAGTTTTGCTACCCTCAATTTCAGTTCCTGTCTCATTCACTAGGGACTGGACACTAACTTCATTGCTACTAACTGCCTTTATGTAAGACCAGAATTTCTTTGGGTTCTATGAAAGATCACTTGACAACATTCTGCTATGATAATCAATGAGGGGATCAAGCATTGCTCTCTTGAGAGTCAAATGTTTCATTCAGTATCTCTCTCTATCTACAGCTCTATACTTTTCTTACACATATTATGCATTAATCTCTGTTTCTTTAAAAGTTTCTTTACAATGAATACATACCATGGAGGTTTGCTCCCATTATGAACCGTTCTGCTGGGTACATATCTGTTAAGTGCATGGTCAACCATTCTTTTAAACTTGAGCCAGAGTTCCTCTACATGCTCCTTCTCTGGGCTGAAAGGTTCAAGTTCTTCATTGAGCTATGACACTACCGATTTTTTATCTAGTTTGCTAAACACACACAGAGGAGTCAAAGCAACTGGTACACCTGCCTAATATTGTGTAGGGCCCCAGTGAGCACCCAGAAGTGCTGCAACATGACTTGGCATGGTCTTGAATAATGTATGAAGTACCACTGGAGCAAATTGCCACCATGAATAGTGCAGGGCTGTCCGTAAAACCATATGAGTACAAGGAGATCTCTTCCGAGCAGCACATTTCAAGGTGTCCCAGATAAGCTCAATAATGTTCATGTCTGAGGAGTTTGGTGGCCTGCAGAAGTGTTTAAACTAGGAAGAGCATTCCTGGAGTCACTCTTTAGCAATTCTGGATGTGTGGGGTGTCGCAATGTCCTGCTGGAATTTCCCAAGTCTGTCAGACTGCACAATGGACATGAATGGATTCAGGTGATCAGACAAGATGCTTACATAGGTGTCTGAGTCATATCTAGACGTATCAGGAGTCCCATATCACTCAAACTGCACACACCCCACACCATTACAGAGCCTCCACCAGGTTGAGTAGTCACCTGCTGACATGCAGGGTCCAGGCATTCGTGACGTAGTCTCCATACCCGTGCATGTCCATCTGCTCGATACAATTTGAAACAAGGCTTGTCTGACGAAGCAACATGTTTCCAGTCATTAACAGTGCAATGTCAGTGTTGATGGGCCTAGGCTAGGTGTAAACCTTTTTTGTTGTGTAGTCATTAAGCATACATGAGTGGGCCATTGGCCCCAAAATCCCATATTAATGATAGTTCTTTGAATGGTTCGCATGCTGACACTTGTTGATGGCAATTTGCAGAATGGTTGCACTTCTGTCATGTTGAACAATTCTCTTCAGTCATTGTTGGTCCCATTCTTGTGGGATCATTTTCCAGCCACAACAATTTCAGAGATTTGATGTTTTACCAGATTCCTGATGTTCACAGTACACTTGTGAAATGGTCGTACGGAAAAATCGCCACTTCATTGCTACTTCAGAGATACTGTGTCCCATTGCTCATATGCCAACTATAACACCACATTCAAACTCACTTAAATCTTGATAACCTGTCATTGTAGTAGCAGTAACGGTCTGACAACTGCGCCAGACACTTGATGTCTTACATAGGCATTGCCGACTGCAGCGCCATACTCTGCCTATTTACATATCTCTGTATTTGAATATGCATGCCTATACCAGTTTCTTTGGCTCTTCAGTTTATATATCTTTTTGCTTGTTTCAGTTGTTCTTCGTACTTTGGTCATCATTGTTGCACCAACTGTGTCATGGTCACTGATACCAGTGTCCATATGGATGTCCTCAAATGGATCATTATTATTTTTTGCCACTAGATCCAATACATTTCCATTATGAGTGGGGTTCCTAACTATTTGTTCTATGGATTTTTTAGAGAATGCATTTAATAAAGATTCACAGGATGTCTTGTCAGGGTCACCACTAACAAAACTGTAATTTTCCCAATTAATTGTTGGCTGATCAAGGTCTCCACCTATGGTTAGAGTTTGACTGGCGAACTGATATACAAGTTAACTGAGGTTTTCTCAAAGGTTTTCAGTTACATAAGGTGATGAGTCTGGTGGGTGATAGAAGGATCCAGTTACCATTTTATGCACACCATGATACTGAGTGAGCTCTAACAATCTCACATGCAGCTTCAATTTCTACCTTGGGTGATTTTAGTTTCTTGTCTACTGCAACAAATACACCCCTTCTATTTCCTATCTGCCCATCTTTTCAATAAACCTTTATATTTTCCATAACAACCTCACTGCTAGCAATTTTCAATTTCAACCAGTTTTCTATACCTAGTATTATGTAAGCTTTACTGCTTTTCATGAGTGTTTCAATCTCTGGCACTTTGTTGTGAATGCTTCGGCAGTTCACCATTAGGATTTTAACACTGTGGGAGGCATTTTCTTTATCTTACACTGAAGCATATGGGTTTACTATCGCTACTGTTACCTGAATTAGATAGAAATTTGCCAAATCTAAAACCCCTTGTCAGCTACCTGAGTAGCAGCTTTTGATGTCAAGTGCACACCATACCCATTTAGGGGGACTCTAGAGTTCTCATTCATATGGTGCAAGTCTGGGAATCACAGTCTAGCTTGTCACAGAACTTTCAAAGTCTTTGGTTCAGTCCTTCCACTCAACTCAGAACCTAAGGGCCACAATCATTTCTGGGGACAAAGCCGCAAATTGTGAGCTTTGTTGAAATTCCATGCAGAAGGCTGGTCTTCTTAACCTCCTCTGCTAGTTGCTGGAATGACACAAGCATAACCTCTAAGCTGAGCCCAGACAACAGGCATCATTTGATCCAAGGTGCACCACAATCTGCAGCTGGTTGCACCCTGTTCACTCAATGGCTGCCGGAATAGCCTCTTCAACATGCTGAATGAGGCCCCCAAGTATACACGCTGAGTGCACTTGGTGTCCTTTCCTGTCCCTTGCTGCCATTTCCCTAAGGGGTAGGATCATTCACCATATGATTGAACTGCTGACAATTAATGGAGCCCTACCCTCTTGTGTTTGCCTCCTGCTGACACCAGACCTAACAGATTTCCCCAAAACAGATGAAGTAAATACCAATGACTCAGTTTCAGTTTCAGTGAAAGACAGCACCTCAGACTTGTTGGTTAGGGGGATTGGTAAACACCCTGTGTCCTCCCTGTTCCCCGTCTACCCTGTACAAGATGCCTAGATCTACCATTAACATGCCAATCGCAGTTGAGTGGATGAGTAATGACAGATCCTGTACTTTCAGACAATGGAAAATCCAGACTGGAATGTAACAATACAAGAGAAGGAAAGTTGCTACTCACCATATAGCAGAGATGCTGAGTCACGATAGGCATGATAAAAAGATTCACTCTCATAGCTTTTTGGCCATTAAGGCCTTTGTCAGCAGTAGACACACACACACACACACACACACACACACACACACACACACACACACACACACTCATGCAAACGCAACTTGCACACATGTCTGCAGTCTCAGAGAGCTGAAACTATACTGTGAGCACCAGCACCAGTGCATCTCCACTATATGGTTAGTAGCTTTCTCTGATCCTGTACTTTCTGCAGAGGAGACAGGATTCATGGGAGAAGATAGTACTTGGGGTACCTCCGGTACTGGTATCACAGCAACTTGAATCTCAAGAGCTCTTCCAACATACCAATTTGCAGTAGTGCCAATAATACATCTACATCTACAAAGAAACTCTTCAAGCCACCATATGGTGTGTGGTGGAGGGTACTGTGTACCACTACTTGTTGTTTCCTTTCCTGTTTCACTCACAAACAGAGAAAAACGACTGTCTGTATGCCTCCATAGCCTCCGTATGAGCTCCAACTTCTTATATCTTATCTTCATCATCCTTATGTGCAATGTATGTTGCAGCAATAGAATCATTCAGCAGTCAGCTTCAAATGCTGGTTCTCTAAAGTTTCTCAATAGTGTTTCTCAAAAAGAACGTGTGATTTCTAGCTGCCCATGAATATCAGCCACCTCATCCCATGTTTCAGAATAGCATTCACAGTGGGACTACATTTTGGCTGGTGCAATGTGTTATAAGACAGTTAAAAATAACTTTAGATTAAGCCCTCTGATTATCTTTTAATCTGTTGAGCTAGAAAGGTGCGAATTCTCTATAGGAATTGAAGCAAATACACAAAATGAGATTTCTATTAATGCAACACAAAGACCTATGGTAAAAATTACTTGTTTTCTAAAATGTTTTGAGGTTAATAATAGTTGTTAGCAAACTAAAAAACAGAGTTAATTTATGACAAATGCAGGTAATATATAGGGCTACCTCCTTTTTTATGGGTAAACTAGATCCAACACAATATGTTACAAAATCTGCTACTAAATAATAAAAGCCAATTTGCTACAAATTGATGATAGATTACACAAAGGACAATGGTAGCTTCCAAAAATTCTCAAAAATGCATTTTTATTGCATTCATACATAATGAATGCCAGAGGTCATGTATTCTGTGGAGAACTCTGATTTGCTAAGAGATAAATTATGTATACAAAACACTTGTACTGATAACTTACAAAAACAAAGTTTTTTAAGCATACAAAAATTCTCAAAATAATCTATTTCTAACATAATTGTACAATGAAATGAGAGAATGATTGTTCTGAACGAGGACAGGCCTACTGTTCTCAAAAATTTTAAAAGAGCACAATTAACTTTAAACCTGCAATTGATGATAACAGTTCGAGTTTATCACGGCATTAGCAAATGTTTGAAAATTTACAATATTTCGCAATACAAATGGGTATTGGTGCAATCAATGAAAGATCACACAGAAACAATGCAAACAGTAAAACATGTGAATCTAGAACTTTTATATGGCATATGATCTTGTACACACAGTCTCACACAAAGGAAAAGTCAGCCTTTATACTTACTCCTTAGTCCTGTCACATCATTTTCTGGTGTAATACTCTATTTTCTGCTGTTAACATACAACTTCATCTGTGATAGGGGAATGCCTTTAACTCCAGGCAGTTTTAGTTTTTTCTTGTAGAGTTTCATTTTCTAACAAACAAAGGCTTGGGGAGATCACAAAAGATGTCAACAGAAATTATTTCTACCAAAACTGGGATCACAAAATCATGCATTGCTTTCTGAGTAGAGAAATACTCATAGAAGCCAACTGAGCTGCTGTTAAAATGTTATTCTCAAAGAGGTAGCTCAGTGTTACAGATGTGTGTAACTATTCCATACTCTGTCTTTCAAGAAATACAGAATATTAGACAGTTTGTAAAACACAATGTTTGTATGTTTTTGGTTGGCAACCGGAATAACAATCAGAACTATGAGGATGGCAGTGTCCCCTTGAGTAAAATATTCTGGAGGTAAAATAGTTCCCCATTTGTATCTCCAGGTGCAGACTATGCTGGAGGATGTCATCATTAGCAGATCAGAGTGTGGATTGTTAAATCCCTTAATTAGACAGATAGGTTAGTAAATTTAAAAAGGAAAATGGTTAAGGGAGACAAAAATTTCATAGTCACGGGAGCTGAAATTTGATAGTAGGAAAAGGAAGAGAAGGAAAAATAGTAGGTGAATATGGCCTGGGGGAAAGGAATGAAAGGGGAAGCCACCTGGTAGAGTTTTGCACAGAGCATAATTTAATGATTGTTAACACTTGGCTAAAGAATCATAAAAAAAGATCATACATGTGGAAGAGCATTGTGTACACCAGAAGGTTTCAGACTGATTATATAATGGTAACACATACATTCAAGAACCAGGTTTTAAATTGTAAAACATTTCCAGGGGCAGATGCGGACTCTGACCACTTTTATTGGTTATGAACTGTACATTAAAACTGAAGAAACTGGAAAAACATAGGAAATTAAGGAGACGGGCTCTGTATAAGTTGAAAGAATCAGAGGTTGCTGAAAGTTTCAGAGGGAGCACTAGGGGTTGGTTGTCTAGAACAGAGGAAAGGAAAACAGTACAGGATGGATGAGTAGGTATAAGAAATGAAATAGTGAAGGCAGCAGAGAATCAAATAGGTAAAAAGGCAAGGTCAAGTAGAAATCCTGGGATAACTCAAGAACTATTGAATTTACTTTAGGAAAGGGGACAAATATAAAAAATGCAAGTGAAAGGGAACACAAACAGTTAAAAACTCAGTTGACAGGAAGTGCAAAATAGCTAAGCAGAAGGACAAATGAAAGAATTTAGAAGCATAAGTCATTTGTGGAAAGACAGATACCATGCACAAGAAAATTAAAGAGGCCTTTGGGGAAAAGAGAAGCAGTTGTTTGGGTGTCAGGAGCTCAGATGGGAAAGCAGAAAGGTGGAAGGAGTAGATAAAGGGTCTATAAAAGGGAGGTAAACTTGAAGGCAGTATTATTGAGAGGGAACTAGATGTAGATGAGATGGGAGATATGATGCAGTGAGAAGGATTTGACAGATCTCTGAAAGTTCTAAGTCAAAACTAGACCCCAGTAGAAGATGATATTCCTTCACAACTACTGATAGTGTTGGAAGAGCCATCCATGACAAAACTCTTCCATCTTGTGTGTTAGATGTCTGAGACAGGCACAACATCCTCAGATTTCAAGAAGGATGTAATAATTACAGTTCCAAAGAAAATAATTGCTGAGAGGTGTGAATGTACTATCAAAGTAACACAAATTATTTACAGAAGAATGGAAAAACTAGTAGAAGCTGATCTCAGGGAAGATCAGTTTTGATTCTGAAGAAATGTAGGAACATGTGAGGCAATACTGACCCTACAACATATCTTAGAAGATAGGTAAAGGAAAGGCAAATCTATTTTTATAGCATATGTAGGCTCAGAGAAAGCTTTTGACACTTTGACTGGAATACTCTCTTTGAAAATCTGAAGGTGTCAGGGATGAAATACAGGAACAGAAGGCTATTTACAACTTGTACAGAAACCAGACAATAGTAATAAGAGTCAAGGGGCATGAAAGGGAAGCAGTCATTGAGAAGGGAGTGAGACACAGTTGTAGCCTATTCCCAATGTTATTCAATCTATACATTGAAGGGGCAGAAAGGAAACCAAAGAAAAATTTCTAGTAATAATTAAAATTGGTAGAAAGAAACAAAAACTTAAAGGTTTTGAGATGACATTGCAATTATGTCAGGAACAGAAAAGGACTTGGAAGAGCAGTTGAATGGAATGGACATTGTCTTGAAAGGAGAATAAAAAAAGGAGGTAATGGAATATATTCAAATTAAATCAGGCAATGCTATGGGAATGAGATTAGGAAATGAGACATTTAAAGCAGTAGATGAGTTTTGCTTTTTGGGCAGCAAAATAACTGATGATGGCTGAAGTAGAGAGGCTATAACATGTGTGCTGGCAACAGCAAGAAAAGCATTCCTGAAAAAGAGAAATTTGTTAACATTCAATATAGTTTTAAGTCTTGGGAAGTCTTTTCTGAAAGTATTTGTTTGGTGTGTAGCCATGTATGCAAGCGAAACATAGACAATAAACAGTTTAGGCAAAAAGAGAATAGAAGTATTTGAAATGTGGTACTATAGAAAAATGTTGAAGACTAGACAGGCAGATCACATAAGTAATGAGGAAGTACTGAACAGAGTTTGGGAGAAAAGAAGTGTGTGGCACATCTTAACCAAATGAAGCAGTTTGTTGATAGGAAATGTTCTTAGAGATCAAGAGTTCACCACTTTAGTTTTTAAGGGAAGTGTGGAGGGTACAAACCACAGAAAGAGACCAGGAGATGAATACATAAGAAATTCAGAAGGATGTAGGTTTCAATATTTATTCAGAGGTGAAGAGGTTCACACAGGATAGGGTAGCATGGAGAGCTGCATCAAACCAGTCTTTTGACTGAAGACCACATGAAGACCACAATAACAACAAATCTACATGTACATGGATACTCCCCAAACTTAAGTGCCTGGCAGATGGTTCATCAAACCACCTTCAGAATAACTCTCTTTTACTTCAAAACTGAACAGTGCATGGAAAAATTTAACACCCATATCTATCTGTGTGAGCTCTGATTTTGTCAAAAAAATATTTTTGCATTCAGAGAAGAAAGTTGGTGACTGAAATTTCGTGAGAAGTTTCCTCTCCCCTGTTTTTCAATAATACATCTGGAAATAATGTAACACAGCTTCTCAGATTGTCTCCCAAATCATTTATATAGATAAGGAACAGCAGAAGGTCTATAGCACTAATTCGGGAACACTGGAAATCACTTCTGTTATACTCGATGACTTCCCTTCCATTACTACAAACTGTGACCTATATGACAGGAAATCATGAATCCAGTCATGTACTTGAGACAATATTCCAAAAGCAAGGAGTTTGACTACAAGCTGCTTGTATATAGTATGGTGCCAAAAGCCTTATGGAAATCTAGAAATACGGAATCAATATGAAATCCCTTGACAATAGCACTCAACATTTTGTGTAAGTAAAGAGCTAGTTGTATTTTATAAGAATGATGTTTTCTAAATCCCTCTTGACTGTGTATCAATAGGCCATTCTCTTCACAACATTTGAACACAACAAAAGAACAGGTTAATCAGTGTGTATCCTATAGTATTTGCAATAAAGTGAAGACACAAAAGTAAAAACACAATAGGTTATGGGTGAAGGGCTCTAATAATGAAAACCTGAAAATAGAGGATGTGACTAATGGGTAAAAAGTGCTCTAAGAACAATCAAGAAAAACAAAAGGAAAAAAGATAATTAAAAATGTCCCAAGAAAATGAGAAATGTCATGATATATAAGTGCTCAAACATGGCAGTACTTTCAGCATGTGGGACACTGAAATTAAAATACTGTTTAATATGTAAGATCTTCCCCCTCACAAACCACATACTTTGCCATTGGTGGGGGGGGCCTTACATGCCTCAGTGATTCAGATAGCTGAAATGTAGGTGCAACCACAACAAATTGGTATCTGCTGAGAGGCCAGACAAACATGTGGTTTCCAAAGAGGGACAGTAGCTTTTTCAGTACTTTCAGGGCAAAAGTCTGATTGATTGAGTGATCTGCCCTTGTAAATCAACCAAAACAGCCTCGCTATGTTGGTATTGCGAACAGCTGAAAGCAAGGAGAAACTACAGCTGTAATTTCTCCTGATGACATGCAGCTCTACTGTATAGTGAAATGATGATGGCATCCTCTTGGGTAAAATATTCCGGAGGTAAAATAACCCTCTATTCAGGTCTCTGAGCAGGAACTATTAAGGAGTATATATCAGGAGAAGCAAAACTAGGGTTCTATGGATCAGAGTGTGGAATATCTGATCCCCTATCTGGGCAGGTGGGTTAAATAATTTAAAAAGTTAAATGTATAGGATAAGGTTATATACAGTGGGAGATAGTGAAGTTATGTGACAAGAGGAACAGGACTTCTGGTCAGGTGAATATAGGGCTATAAATTCAATATCAAATAGGGCTAATGCAGGTGTAGTTTAAATAATCAATAAAATATGGGAATGTGAATAAGCCACTATGAACAGCATAGTTAATGCATTTTTGTAGCCAAGAAAGACACAAAGCCCATGCTCACTGCAGTAATACAAGTTTGTATGGCAATTAGCTCCACAATGATGCAGAGATTGAAGAAATGTATGATGAGATAAAAGAAATTATTCAAACAGTTACGGCAGACAAAAATTTAACAGTAATGGGAGACTGGAATTCAACAGTAGGAGGAGGAAAAATAATAGCTGAATGTGGATTGGGATGGGGAAAAGGAACCAAAGAGGAAGCTGCCTGGTAGGGTTTTGCAGGGAGCATAATTTAATCATAGATAACATTTGGTTTAAGACTCATGAAATAAGGTTATGTACATGTAAGAGACTTCGAGATGTCGGAAGGTTTCAGATTGATTATATAGTGGTAAAAATATATATTTTGCAACCAGATTTTAATTTGTAAGTCATTTCTAGGGGCAGATGTTAACTCTGTTCACAAATTTTTGGTTATGAATTGCAGATTAAAGAAAAACGGAAAAACTGCAAAAAGGTAGAAATATTAGGAGATCGGACCTGTATAAACTGAAAGAACTAGATGTTGTGGAGTGTTTCAGAGGGAGCATTAGTAAATGATTGACAAGAACAGGGGAAAGGAATATGGTAGGAGAGAGAAGGGTAGCTTTGAGAGATGAAATAGTGGAGGCAGCAGAGGATCAAGTAGGTAAAAAGATGAGAGATATTAGAAATCTTTGGGTAATACAAGAAGTATTGAATTTAACTGATGAAAGAATAAAATAGAGGGTGTATCAGAAAGAATCATCTGATTTACAAAAATCATAACTATTATCTTAGTTCAGATATGTGCATGAACAATGTACTGTTGGAAAGAGCAAACTGTCGAGTTTTACATGATTCCCTCTAGGAAGCAGCAGTGTGCATCCACTTCAGCTCTAGTAAAAATGGTATTGGGACAACCAAAAACATTTTATGTTCTATGTTTTATGCAGTGAGAGTCAGTAATGACTGTTCGGCATGACTTTCATACTAGATATGGTGTGGATCCTCCTACAGCACAGATCATTAGACAGTAGCATGAACAATTCCAAGAACTGGGTTGTTTGTATAAAGATAAATTGCTGGGCCATCCCTGAATGTCTGATACAGATGTTGAATGCATCTGCCATAGTTTCACAAGGAGTTTGCAGAAATCCATGCAGCTCGATAGCTCAACATGCCCCTGATGTCCATCTGGCGTGTTTTGCATTGATGTTTATACATGAAACCATACAAAATTCAGCTACTGAAAGCTCTTTGAGAAGATGACAAAAGCAACATGTGGAGTTATCTGATTTTGTTCTCAGCAAGATGGAGGATGACAGTTTTCTGCTTTAGTGATGAGGCAATATTCCATTTAAATAGAAAGATGAACCATTATAATGTGAGAATATGGGGCATTGAACAAGAGAATGAAGTTGTACAACCTGAAAGAGACTCTACAAAATTTAATGTGTTTTGTGCAATTTCACAGGAAAATGTGTATGATCCATTTTTCTTTGCTGAGAACACTGTTACAGGAAGCACAGATCTCAATGTGCTTGAGAACTTTCTTTTACTGCAGCTGGAGATTGATTTGAATGACTTCATTCACTAACAGGTTGGGTCAGTGCCACACTGGCATCTGGAAGTGTGAGAATTTTTAAATCAAAGTATCACTGAATGATGGATCGGCCACAGTGGACCCATTGGTTCAGCTGTATATTACTGGCCTCCAAGATCACTGGATTTGACTGCATGTGATTATTTCTTGTGAGGGTTTATAAAAGACACTGTTTATGTGCCTTCATTACCAACATCAATGAATGAACTGAGACATCACGTAGCAGCAGCTATGGAAGCTGTAACTCAAAACATGCTCGCTGCATTATGGGAACAATTTGAATACTGCACTGACATAGGCCATGCATCTCAATGGTGCATATTGAACATTCACAAAAGGTATTGAATAAAAACCTTTTCGATTTTCATATTCATAAAAGAAAAGAAAATCCATTGTATATGTTTATTACTTTCAGAAATATAGATGTGCCAGATTGGGTGATTCTTTTTGATACACTCTGTGTAAACAAGTAACAAATGAAGCAAGTGGAAGGGAATATAAATGTCTAAAAAATGAGATTGACGGGAAGTGCAAAGTGGCTAAGCACAAATGGATAGAGGACAAATGTAAGGATTTAGAATAATATTTCACTAGGAGAAAGATATATGATGCTTACAGGAAAATTAAAAAGACCTTTGAAAAAAAGAGAATCACCTGTATGAAAGTAAAGAGCTCAGATGGAAAACTAGTCCTAAGAAAAGAAGAAAAAGCAGAAAGGTGGAAGAAGTTGTGTTGTCCGGAATTTAAAAAAAAAAAGGGGGAGGTGGTAATTTTTTTGTTTTTTATTTTCTTGAAAGGAAAGAAAGAAAAAAGGGTGAATAAAGGTGAAGGGAAGTGGTTCTATTTTTACTGGAATGAACTTATTGATGGACATCACAAAAATTTATTTTACCTATATATATATATATATTTTTTTTTTTTTTTTTTACTCATCGAAGAAGACAACACAACACATATAAAAGAAATCATCACATTAATATTTTCCACAGAATGATCGTTTCACAAGATACTTTCTAGCTCGACTGACTCTTAAGACTGAACAAGACTCGACTGACTCTACTCTCTCTCTGGACCACAGCCTCTTCACGTCCCTCTGGACCAGAGATTTCAACTGTCAATAGCACGCCGATTATTTAATTAATCGTACAGCCGCTGGGCGCGCGCTTGGCGCGTCATTTAAATGGGGTTAAACGCACACCGCGAGAGGCGTGGGCTAGCGGTGTCTTACAGGTATCGCCACACGGCCCCCTCTACTGGTGCGTAAGTTTTTCAAACTTCGCAGCAGTACCAGATTTGAGTTGACGAACAAGGTTGTGCAGTGTTTGCACCAGCATTATACAACATTTTCAAACATATGACAAGTACATACATATATAAAGAATTATAGCCTAAAGTACAAAGTTTAAGTAAATATACATAAATTGTTGCACATTACAAAATAGCCACTTTGAAATTGATCAATGGATGATTCATTTTTTTTTAGAGAGATGCCTGCACCGTTGGCAGTCCTGTTATTAAAACAATAGCTGCTACCCTGTATTCACAGTTCTTATTGTGTCGACCAGTGAGCACTATGCTTTGCCTCAGTTCAGTGCGGTGCGTCGTGCGAGGCACAGTAAAAGTCACAGCACCACAACTTTGTTTACTTTACAGTTTGCACATCAGGACAATAGGTAATGAATCTGCTTACGACAAAAGAACACAAAAGGTCATACAATTTGGTTTTAAGTTGTCGATGACAACAAAGTTCATGTCAGTATTGTTGGTGTTTAAGAGTGGCTGTGCGTGCACGAGTGCAGTAATTTTGATAAAGTGGTCCATCCACCACGCACCGCGGCACTGCGTACAGCCTCGCGCTCGGGTCCGCTGTTGAGGTATAATAGGCGGTGACACGTCTGGCGGCGCCACCCCTTACGACGGACGCGACAGTACTGGTAGCCGCATCCGAAGACCGTACAACGCAGACTTCCAAGCACTTTCCAAGGTAGGTATCACTGTGATACGCATCATTGCACTTTATCGTAGAATTTGAGATTAAACTTACCACTTTGTACGGAAAACACTTTTCTATCATATTTTTACTCTTGACTGGTTGATTTCTCTTTATCAACACTATTTTATTTTTTTTTACACTGTTCAGAAGGGAGGTTCGACGTCCTGTTCCTTCTGAGAACACATTTTCACAGACACTTCACTTTTGAGCAAAATTACACTTTGCATCTTTTCTCCTTTTATATTAGGTGCACATAGTAAGACTGTTTTGTGTGTAGCCTTCACAAGAGGACATCTAAGTTTTGAATAGGCAAGTTCAAAATTACATAGAAAAAATGGACATGTACATATACATAAAATGATTACCTACTATAGACATGAAATTCAATATACATAATACAAATGAACTTCTTCGTAGCTAAGTTGCTACATAGCCATTGAAATACTTTGCTAGTCGTGACCTGTGAAACTCTCCCAAAATTCATATTTATATATTATATAGAGAATACTAGTTGTTTACATCTTCAAAAACTTACAATTAGACATGTTTTGCTAGTCGTGTCCTGTGAAACTTTACAAAATTCAGATTTATATTGAGGTTGCTAGTTGTTTACATTTACAAAATTTTACAATTAGACATGACATGACATATTTATGTACACGAAATTCAGGTTGTGCCATCTATTTCTTGCTGTGCATGTGCACTAACGGAGTACTATCTCCTTCTTTACAGAATATTGAAATCTATGGCATCTGCCATCAGGAATTCTGCAAAACTCGACGAGAGACCCTAAGTGCTGCAAATTATGAATGGACAAAATATACAAAAGAATAGTGCAAAAACCTCACTACCCCACTATCCATCGTCCAGCAGTGGGCAAGGAGGTGGGAGTAGGATCAAGATAGGATTGGGTTATATTCATATTTACAAAATCTTCATCAATACAGGAGTGTTTTCACACATGTGTGCGACGAATAGTGTATCTGTTTGCGTAACGTATGCATCATAAACTTTGCCATTGCGCAAGTGTCACTGACTTTAAGCCAATTCATGTTGTATTCAGTTTCATCCTTTAAAGTTGATCCGAATTGCTGTTTAAGCAAAAAGAATTTCAATGATCATTGTCAATCACTTTCTGTAAATCAGTCAAAGATTTTTGCAAGAATCAATGTGAGTACCGTATATGGTTTAATTCACTCGTTGAATCAGTCATGTTTAGGTAAATACGCGCTTAATGACACGGTAGTTTATATTCCTGAAAAAAATTCGGTCAGTAAACGTACTAATAAATGACTATAGGATCCTTCCATAAGAGGTGTACTTTAGTGAGTATCACGTAGTAAAATAAATATATGAATTTCCTGTAGGTAAAGGAAAATGAATGCGCTTTAGTTTCCATAAAGACAAGAAAATCGCTGTGTCCACGAAGACAGCTGCGTCGTACTGCTTCACACACAAATCTTCAAAAACTTATCCACTTTGCTGAAAGAGAAAGAAAAATCTCATACACTAAAGTATGTTTTCTTGTAATCGTGAATTGTACGTCGTACCGGTAGTCGTGTAGTTTTTGTTTCCTGGTCGAGAACATGAGCAGAGAGCGGGAGACTTCGTATCCTAGCAACTGTTTTATGAGAGTCGCATTTTCTTAACTCTAGTCCAGACAGAACGACATAAAATTGCATAACTTATATACTATCCCACTTACACAAATACATATGTCCATGTCCTCACAGTATCAAGTAATGAGTGCTAGATTTCACCTAAATTACTTCACAGGATAAAAACATTTTTTTTTAAAATAGTGTTAATGTTAGTGAGTTCGTAAGTTCGTAACCATTAAACACGACCTTCGTAAATGTAGAATACGAATCTTACGAAGGCAGCCTGCATGCATGGTACTACACAATTAGCCTGTGTAAAGAATGAGATTCTATAACGACAGCAATTTTTATTCGCTACGTAAGCAGATTATTTATTTCGCTGTGGCTGATAAACATTTTTCCTCCACAATGACCTATGTACAAAATTTACGTTTGTTACGATGGAGAGCACACAAACTCTTTATGCCAAGCGTGAGATAATGGTTTTTTAAATAGGGCACATACCAAATAAGTTTTCTTTCTCCTTTTTTATTGCCTACACGGCGAATCATTTCTCATTAACATCTATCAGTATTCATACACACGTATCGTTTTCATTCATACAGCTTCATATAATTAATATTCACCTTTCTTCTCATAGAACAGCTTCAATATAAATCTCAAATCATCAAATAATACTACGTGGTGGCATCATTGGCTCACACACAACGAAATCCTCATCATCATCATAAAAACTACCTTATAAACTAAAATTCACATTCATTCTTTCATACTCATTTCAGCACAATCATTCACTCATGCTGGCGTATAGTATAGCATTCTGGTGGCTCTCAAATTCATCACAGTTTTTTCTTGTACATAGTTTCCTGTTCTAGAAAATGCCTGTTTAAGGAGTAAGTTTGGTCGCTAACTTCGTTGTCCTTGGCTAGTAGTCAAATTATTCGTAGCATAGTAAATATAACGTAGATTAAATAGTTCTTGGATTGCATGTAATGTTTAACGTAGATTTGCTATAGTTTAATGCGTTATGATTATTTGCATTGACTAACAATTAACACTAACATTTTAGCTGTAACTAGCACATCCTTTCTCTTTCTCTTACTTTACATACTGCTTTAAGTGGTGGTGGGCGTAAAGTCCTTTAACTTTCTGTGTTGTAGGGTATGCTAATAAATAACATCCAGGGTGAGGAATATCGACGATCCGGTATGGACCTGAGTAAACTAATTGCCATTTCTTAAGCAAACGTTTTAGCCTCGTAGATTTGGGATGGGTTGTGAGTAATACCAAATCATCAATTTCGAACACACATGTCGGTCTGACCCGTTTATCAAATTTTTTCTTCCGGAGCTCCGCAGTGTGTGCCAGGGTAATGGCAACTTGCCTTACCTTTTCCTGCAAAGAAATATCGTTCGAAGACAACTTAGGCAGGGGACTTGACCATGAGTTTTTTTCTGGTTCGTCTGATAATAACTCGGCAGGTGAGAATCCGGTTGAACTATGTGGCAAATTGTTCACAATGTACTCGAACGGAGCGAGGTATTCTATCCATTTGGAATGTTTTGTAGAAGAATGGATGCGCATAAATTAATTAAATTCTTTAAAAATTCGCTCAACGGGGTTACCCTGTGGGTGAAATCGGGAAGTAAGAACATGTTTAATATCGGAATCTTGCAGAAATGATTTCCACTTTGCACTCGTAAAGTACGATGCATTGTCCGTTAGGACAGCGACAGGTTTTCCGACGCGGGCTAGGTAGTCGGCCGAAAAGCGTCGAATGATAGCCGCAACAGTGGCTGTGCGCAAGGCGTACAATTTCACATACTTAGTAAAAACGTCCAATATAGCCAAAATGTATTTAGCACCACCGCGGGATTGTGGATAGGGTCCGCCAATGTCTACGGAAATCAAATCAAGCGGTTGCTTTGGAAGAATGGGATGCAATTCAATTGATGCATGTTTGTTCAAATATTTTGCCTTCTGGCAAATGATACATTTGCGAATGACCTGCAGGACTCTACGTCGCATGTTAGGAAAATAGCAGAAGCGTAGGATCTTGGCGGCACATTTATTAATGCCATAATGTCCCCAGGTTTTGTGGGTGAACAAAATGAAGTCGTCAACATAAGCTTCCGGTAAACATACCAACCAACGCTCTGACACGAGATGGGAACGATGAAACAGTACACCATTGTTGATCTTGTAGTAATTTTGAAGATTAGAATTTGAATTCTGACATAATTTTGTTTTTACTGTAGACCACCTAGGATTGGCATCTTGTAACTGTGCAAAATCCCTGCAGATTCGGTGATAGTAGCGGTTGTAGGATTCGTCATACATTAACATGACCTGAAAGTCGGAAGTTTGCTCATGCAAATCTGAAAGATTTTTCGCATCGTGCGGAAGACGAGAAAGAGCGTCCGCAACAATATTGGTTTCGCCGGAGATGTAAATAATTTCGAAATCGTATTCTTGTAACGACAAACACCAACGAGTGAGCCGGGAATGAAGTAATTTGCAAGACAGTAAAAATGATAAAGCTTGGTGGTCTGTATAGATGCGTGTATGTTTTCCCCAGAGAAAATATTGAAATTTTCGCATAGACCAAATAATTGCAAGGGTCTCGCGTTCCGTAACTGAATACGATCTCTCGCATTCAGTTAAGGTGCGACTGGCAAAACTGATAGGTTTTACTATTGTTCGATCATGTTCAACAGACAGTTGAAACAAAAAGGCCCCAAGTCCATAAGATGACGCATCGGTCGATAGGCAGAAGTCTTTTGACATGTCCGGATGACAGAGGAGTGGTGCGTGGATTAATGATTGTTTAATTTTTTCAAAATCGGCTTGACATTCTGTAGTCCATCGCCAAAGGGAATTTTTCTTTAGAAGATTTAGAAGTGTGGGCTGTTAAGAGCTTGCTGTGTGACGAACTTTCTGAAAAATGACGAAAGACCCAAAAATGCTTTAAGTTGTTTTTTGGTTCGGGGTGCAGGAAAGTTGCGAATTGCTTCAGTCTTTTTAGAGTCCGGCCTGATGCCTTCCGGCGTGATGATGTGGCCAAGGAACTTAATCTGTTATCGGGCGAACCTTGATTTTTCCAAATTGACTGTCACGCCTGCATCGGCGAATTTAATCAAAATTTGTCTTAGAAGATCGACATGTTCTTCCCAGGTGGCAGTCGCCACAACTAAATCATCCACATAGGGAGTGATTTGTGAAAGTAAATCTGGCCCGAGGACGTCGTCAAGCGCCTCGATAAAGATTCCTGCACTTATTCGTAACCCGAATGGCAAAACACGGAATTGGTATGATCGTCCTTCGCACAAAAATGCGGTATATTTACGTGATTCAGGATGTAGAAGAACCTGGTAGTAGGACGATCGTAGGTCGATATTAGTCAGAAATTTGGCGTTGTGAAATTTCAGGAGTTGTTCGTCCAGATTTACAGGGCGAGTATTTACCGGTATAATAATTTTGTTGATTTCGCGTGCATCGAGAACAAGACGCACGCTTCCATCGGGTTTCGAAACTGACAACAAAGGGTTGCAATACGGCGAGTGCGAATTTTCTATGATTTTCCAACGTAGCATTCTGTTAATTTCCTGCATAACCGCTGGTTTTTTAGACCACGGTATATTGTAGTGTGTACGACAAAATGTTAGGTGGGGTTTGACATCCATCTTGTACACATACCCACGTATGATACCAGGTTTATCTTGAAAGACTACTGAAAATTGTTGAAGAAGGTGAAACAGATTCTGTTTTTGCAAATCAGTTAGATGGCTTCGGCACACTTTTCCCACAGAGTTTTACTATCAGCATTGTAAGAAGAATTGCAATTGTTTGTCATAGAAAAATTAGTGATGGGCACAGATTGTACTTTCAAGTGACGTACGTCCCGATAAGAATTGTTGTTATTAATTGTTTTAGATAAAGGTCTCAAAATTCTTTGCTTTTCAACCGTCAATTGACAGATACCATTCCCTAAGTCAATCACTGCTCGATACTGATTTAAGAAATCGATGCCGAAAAGACATGGAACTGTTAAATTATCCACAACAAGGAAATGATAACGAACATGCACGATGGAAACAACAAAAGTTAGAAAAGCTTGTAATTTGACATTTTTTGATTTGTTTCCAGTGGCACCGATGATTCGGCAGTTCTGCACTGGAAACGTCGGAAGTTTAGAACCTTTATCTAGATCCAAGTGCAGGGAACTAGAAATCACGCTTGCTGACGCTCCAGTGTCGAATAACACTTCTACAATGGATTTCTCTAACGATAAAACAGCAGTTGCCTGAACCGTTACCTTTACTTTGTCGTTATTACTAGACTTATTATTCTCGGCAAGAAGGTCATGTTCCATAGTGTGTCCGTCTTGGAATCTCAAAAAACAATTTGCAAGATTATTTGCGCCCGTGCTCACGTTCTCGACCGGGGGTTGGGCGCTTACGCCGGTCTGCTCATGTTTTCCGCCGCGTTATTAGGCGACGCATTTTGGTCATCACTTACCTCAATAATATTTATCCTTTGTTCATGGACATGTTTGGTATCCGGTTGAGTTGATTACCGCAGTCCTGATTATTAGCATTGTTTGTTGGTACAAAGCGTCGTGCATTCGGAAACATATAATTGTAGTTGTGTGGTGTATAGTTCGGGTTTCCCCACTGCGGGGGTGGATAACTGACTCTAGAATTTTGACAATTTGAATTATTCTGCTGATATGGCGAATTTCTCTCAAAATAACCAGGGTTGTATCTTCCATCCTGACGTCAGTTTTGATTGTTGTTGTTTCGGTTACGGTTGTTGTTGCCTCTGGAGTACTGATTGTTGTTGAAACTACCATTGCGTCTGTTGCCATTACTATTACTTTTTCGGTAAAATTGACCATTACCAAAACTGTTGTAATTGTTGGAATTTTGGAATCGGGTATCGCAAGATGGCTGCGAATATTGTGTGAAGTTGGGCTGTTGTGATTTTTGCCCCTGATTTTGAGGAAGCGGGTTTGCATTCCACATGTTACCGCTGTTGTTATTTTGATTGAAATTATGGCAATTGTTTTGGCGAGAGTTGGAATTAGCATTATAAATATGTGGAGTGTTCCCTGAATCTCTTCTAAACACAAGGTCTACTTCATTCAAATAATCTAGAAATTTCTTGATGTTAGTTTCCGGAACACCAATTAATTGTGTCCGGTAATGCAGAGGTAAATGACTTTTTAAGGTGTTAATCACATCGGCAAGATCGGCCGGTTTTGACCAATAAAGTGTTTTGTCCAGGTATCTTTGAAAATATTGACGCAAAGTTTCTTTACGATGGTTGTATGGTTCGGGATTGTGAACTTCACGTCGAAGTTGTTTTTGCTCATGTTCTGACCAGAATTCCTGCAGAAAAGCCTCTTCAAATTGCTTGAAAGTTAAATTTTGCCTTTTTATTTCAGCTCCCCATCTGGATGCTCGCCCCCTCAACAGATTATTTACAAAAAAAATCTTTTCCGCATCTGACCAGTTGTGCGGAAACATTCCGTCAAAAGACCTAATAAAAACAATCGGGTGCACCGCTTGGGTATCATCGGAACTGAACGTTGGAAAATAGGCATGTTTAATCATGTTACCGTCAACAATACCGGCAGGCACTATAGGGCCTGAACTATTGTTCCCTGGTGAAACTTCATGGCACAAGGGTGGTTGAGAATTACTGTTTTGTGCGATCACTGAGAGCGGCTCTGTTTGATGTTTTTCGCTCGCAAGTGATTGGCTGTTAGACTGTGGAACAAACTGCACAGTGAAATTAGGCGGTGAACTCGTTGTGAGTGGGGTTGTAGGCGGAACAGTAACTACGTTAGAATCGGGAGTTAATAACTGAGAAATTTGGTTTTTTAGAGTGTTGGTCTCGGTTTGCACCTGCGACATGGCCTGGTGTAAAATCTCTTTTGTAGCGGTTTCTACCCTTTGCTCAATGAGCTTGTTGCAAATACCACATTCGTGCACTAATTTTTCTGCAATGTTTGCGTTACACTCTAAAGAAAGCGATTCTGTTTTTTCCTCCAAATGGGAAATTTTTTCTTTCATTTCTAATTGTTGTAAGCATACTACGCTAACTTGTTGAGTAATACCTTCGATATCCATCGAAATTTTATTTTGTGAGGTGGTTTGATTTTGCACGAAATTCTGAACTAGATCATTGACCTGAGCCTGAGCGTTCGTGACCTGATCCAACTTGGTTTTACATGACTGCATTTCGGAATTTGTCACTGTTTGATATTTAACAAAGGAATTTTCGTGAGTGTTTACACGACATGACAATTCGTTGAAACTTTCGGTCAATTGTGTCGTTTTTTAATTAAGTTCTGAGATTTGGTTAGCCTGTTTTTCCAGAGTAGATGTTACCTCAGAAGACAATTGATCGATTTTGCTGTTTAATTCTTTTGTACTCTGCTCCTGTTTATCAAATCTAGTGTCTAGTTTATCAAACCTTTCATTAAGGATGCTATCCATACTTCGCGTAAGAAGTTGTATTAAAATTCCGTACTGATTCGGATCAATGTTTGGATCATTGTTCCTTTCACTAGAGTTGTGCAAATTAGGATCGTAGTGGGAAATCCCTAGTTGGACACGTCTACTATCGTTTTCCATAGGCTCAGGATTATTGGGTGTGTCACCTGATGAATTACTTTCGTTACTTAGTATTATTTGATGTGATACACCTGCAGTAAATCCATAGATTCTGGGCTGGAAAAGCCTAGGAAAGGGGATACTGATGAT
This sequence comes from Schistocerca gregaria, assembly GCF_023897955.1. NCBI lineage: Eukaryota > Metazoa > Arthropoda > Insecta > Orthoptera > Acrididae > Schistocerca > Schistocerca gregaria. The sequence continues at coordinate 55,272,119 of NC_064925.1, read as the reverse complement.
ACAGTAGCATCACCGTTATCAGTTTGCTGTTGCTGTTGTTCCATTTTTGCCAATAATTAACAAACGTGAAATATACAAATAGTACACCCAGAATGGCGATGGCTTGCAAAGTACAAAAGATAAATAAAATTTAAATAGTTAGACGGTAATAACTATTACTTGATAGAATTTCCAAAAATGTCTGAATTATTATTGTGGTTGTAACCGTATTCGCGTAGCTAATCTGAAAGTGGTGACATGACGTAACAAACAGGATTGACTCATAACAATGACTTCTGCATATCTTACTGTTGAATTTCATTGTTACAATAATAGAAATTCCATTGACAAAGGGTATGATTCTTGTTTAGGGAAAGGCATGGGAAATGGGAATAAAAGTTAGCATAGGCGGGAGGCGCACGCTGGACAATGGCATAGCAGAACAAATGCTTTTGCACTACTCACCGCGCTGCGTTGAAGCTTGCAGAAATCTTGTTAATCTTGAAACAACATTAGCTCTCGTTTTCATATTGGGCATGAAAGAGAAAATTACAGTTTTTTAGCCAATGTTCAAGACAATAAATATTACTACACGTATGATTTTACTTTAATTTGCCCTTGTTAAGTTCATTCCAGTAAAATCCGAAGATTGGCGTCCTGTAAACGGTCGCCAGTGTGATGTCATTTTTTTTTTTTTTTTTTTTTTTTTTTTTTTACTCATCGAAGAAGACAACACAACACATATAAAAGAAATCATCACATTAATATTTTCCACAGAATGATCGTTTCACAAGATACTTTCTAGCTCGACTGACTCTTAAGACTGAACAAGACTCGACTGACTCTACTCTCTCTCTGGAGCACAGCCTCTTCACGTCCCTCTGGACCAGAGATTTCAACTGTCAATAGCACGCCGATTATTTAATTAATCGTACAGCCGCTGGGCGCACGCTTGGCGCGTCATTTAAATGGGGTTAAACGCACACCGCGAGAGGCGTGGGCTAGCGGTGTCTTACAGGTATCGCCACAAAGTATATAGAGGATTATGGAAATGGAAGAAGACATATGTGAAGATGAGATGAGAGATATGATACTGCATGAATAATTTGACAGAGCACTTAAAGGCTTAAATCGAAACAAGGTCTCAGGAGTAGGCAACATTCCATTATAACTACTGATAGCCCTGGGAGAGCCAGCCATGACAAAACTCTTCCATCTGGTGAGCAAGATGTATGAGACAGGTGCAATACCCACAGACTTCAATGAAAGTATAATAATTCCAATTCCAAAGAAAGCAGGTGCTGACTGGTGTGAAAATTACTGAACTATTGGTTTAATAAGTTGTAAAATACTAATATGAATTCTTTACAGCAGAATGGAAAAACTGATAGAAGCTGATCTTGGAGATCAGTTTGGGTTTCATAGAAATGTAGGAGCATGCAAGGCAATACTGACTCTATGACTTATCTTAGAAGGTAGTTTAAGGAAAGGCAACTTATTTATTTTTTAAATTTATTTATTTGGTCCTGTTGATTACATATTGTACAACCAGTGTACAAGTAATATAGGACAAGTCAATTGATACAATACAGCAGTACATTAACATTTATACATCACATTGCACAGACATTTGTTTATTTACAAAGAACAATTACTTGCATGCAGTATTAAAGCCTGCATTATGCCAAAAGCAGTTTAAGTGACTGTTTAAAGTAGTAGAATAAGTGATAGTGCATATTTTTATGCTACTGACATATATAAACAGGTAAATTTGCTTCATGGTCATGGTTTGGATTAAATACAAATTTTGACTGCATTCCTTAAGTAGAGGTTTAAGTGAATGCTGAAGAGTGTGGGATGCAAGGGAGTTCACATTTTCTCATAATGGCATAGATAAATTTATATTTTATCACCACAATTTCAGTTAAAGTACATGTAATAGCATCACACTTTATCTTTAAGGGAGTGCTTTTTTTAAGCAGTTTCACCCTCTCTTATACCTTACAACTCTAAGTATTCATTCATTTTATAGAAAGTTTGTTTGATGAGGAAAATTTTAGTTTCCTTTTGAAAAACTGTACATTATTTATTTTCTTTTTTTATATTACTAGAGAGCTTATTGAAGACCTTTATACCTGACTCAGTAACTCCCCTGCAAACTTTAGTGAGAGTTGCAGAGCCTTGGTGAAAATTTTTCACCTGTCTTGTGTCATGGTTGTGGATGTCACAATTTTCAAGAAAAAATTCCCTGTTGTTGGCTACAAATAACATCAGTGAGTATATATACTGACCTGTGATGGTAAGTATCCTGAGAAATTTGAAGAGACCCCTGCAAGGTGCCCCATTAGGGACCCCACATATTAGTCTCACTGCTTGTTTTTCTATTCTGAAGACTTTTTCAGCATCTGCAGCATTTGCCCAGAAGATTATACCATATGAGATAACAGAATGGAAATATGCAAAATATGATGACAACATTATTTCTGTGTCCATTAACTGATGGAGAACTCTTAGTCCAAAGCACAATGAGCTGAGTTTCTTGACCAGCTGATCAATTTGTTCTTTTCATCTTAGGTGACTGTCTATCTGGATACCTAGGAATTTTGTGTGTGTGGTTTCATTAATTTTGTGATTGTTAACATGTATTTCAGGAACTTTATTTTTTTTTTTAATTTTTTGTCCGAAACTATATCATATTGCTTTTGAAAGATTTAAGGTTAGGCCATTCTCAGTGAACCATGTGTGTAATGGAGTAGAGACTGTCATGGCTGTATCCTGGATTGTAGAGTTGGGTCTTTTTACAAGGATACTTGTATCGTTGGCAAACATTACTACTTTTGCTCTGTTATTAATTGTGATTGGTAGACCATTAAAGTAGATCAGAAAAATTTGTGGCCCAAGAATCGAGCCCTGTGGGACTCCATACTTTATATTGCCCCAGTCTGATTTTAATGCTGTACCTGTCCCCCTTAAAACAAACCTTTGCTTCCTGTTCTGTAAGTATGATTCTATCCAAGTCAAAGATATGTCTTTAATGCCATCATGTGGAAGCTTTTTTAAGAGTGTGTTGTAATCTACACAATCAAATGCCTTGGCAAGGTCGCAAAGATGTCTCCATTGGATACATTTTGTAATTTACTTCACCTAAAATTTCATAAGTTAGGTTAAATATAGCTCTGTCTGTGGAGGAGTCCTTATGAAAGCCGAACTGTGTAGAAGCCAGTAAGCCATTTTGTGTAGTGTAACTATAAATCATATCACACACTATTCTCTGAAATACCTTTGAGAACACTGGCAGCAGAGAGATGGGCCGATAGTAGGATATTTTATCCCTTGCTCCACTTTTGTGGATTGGCATCACTACTGCATGTTTTAATCTATCTGGGAACACATCAGTTTCCATAGATTGGTTGCACAGATAGCACAATATATAACTGATTAAGTCTGCATATGATTTTAAAATCCTACTTTATATGCCATCGTATCCACGGCAATCTGAGTTTTTGAGTAATTTTATGTTTTTTTTTCAGATTCCTTAGGAGTTGTACTTCTGAAATGAATTGCTGCTTTAGATGTTGTTTGCATTTGGTTAAGAAGTTCAATAACTTCTGTGTGAGACTGTTTATTATGGTTCACTGTTTTTTCAGCTATAGTGAGAAAAAAATTGTTGAAAACTGAGGCTGCAACTTTGTGGTTATTATTGTCAGGTTTTATGTTCCTGTTTATCTCACTTTTTATGATGTGCCATATGGTTTCTATTTTATTGTTTGAGTTGCTATTTTTTTGTGCATAGTGCAACTGTTTGGCCTTCTCGATTACACCTGTTAGAACTTTACAGTATTTCTTGTAATGTAACTTTACTGCTGGGTCTGTACTAGTCCTCTGTTGTTTATACAGATTTCTCTTTTTGTTACATGATATTTTTATGCCAGTAGTTAGCCACTCTTTCCTTTTACTATAGGTTGGTTTGATTTGAATATGTCTTTGGGGGAAAGAAGCTTCAAAATGTTTAAGGAATAAGTTCAGGAAAGAGTTGAACTTTTCATTCACTGTGTCAGCCCAGTGTACTTCCTCCCATTATTCATGGCATAAACTATTTCTGAACAAGCAAGTAGATTCAGATTTATTCTTGTAACAGGTTTGATTTGGCTACAATGGCCATGTGCTGTTTTTCTGCTGGCAAGTTTTAGGGTTGTCATTTGTCCATCATGATCAGACAGACCATTTGTTACTGCCCATGTCACTGCTTCATTGTAATTTTTGGTATCTAGGAACAAATTATCAATCAGGGTCTTGCTGTGCCCATATACTCTTGTTGGGAATGAGGAAGATAATAAAATGAAATGAAATGAAATGAAAATCACGAGGAGCAGATTGAAGGTTGACAGTAGTAATAGTTTCTTATTCTTATTTTTTGGAGTAAGTTTATGTTTATGTCACCACATATGATGACATTATATTGTTTCTATAAAGTTTAGTAAGAACTGTTTCTAGCTGAGAGAGAAATTTTTGAATGTTTCCCATAGGTGCCCTTTAAACTGTTACTTTGATCAGGAACTGTTTTTCAAGCTCTAATTTGACTGCACAACATTCAAAGTGCTGTTCAATACAGTATTTAGATACATCTATAACTTGTGACCTAATGGTATTGTGTGTGTAAATTTTCACTCTGCCTTGTCTTAAGTTGCTACGACAGTAGGAAGAACCAATTTTAGAACTATTTAAATGTAGCTGATTAATTTCTGTAGCTTCCAAGTGATGTTCAGTTAAGCAGAGCACATCAAGAATAATTCCATCTGTGTCAGCTGTTTCTTGCAGAGAAAGCAGCAGCTCTTTTTTTTTTATTCAAAAGACTTCTTAGATTTTGTTGAAATATTTTTAAACAATATAGCATATCGATTGTATTTTTAACTGGTTCCTTAATGTTAGTTTTCACATGAGTTAAATTATCAAAAGGTACAACATTTACACTGTGCTCTCCTCTGTTATTTAGCCTAAAAAGGTGTCATTGGGAGTGTTTACTATTACTGGAATGTGTTGCTGTGGGAAAAAATCACTATTTTTCTTTTCTGTGGTTGGTGATGAAACACATTTTGTCATCACTGTTGAATTTGTAGTAAAACTATGGACTGTGCTTCTTTCAATTACTTTTTGTGCTAGGAACCTTTTCCCAAGACTGTTCAAATGAAGCCCATGTGAGGTATGGAATCGTTGGTCAACACCATCTACATCTAGAACATTTACATTTTTAAACTGTTTACATATGTTTGAAAGTTGTTCATTCGCAAGTTTGATCTCTCTGTTCACACAAGACGACTGATGTGAGTCGTACCTCTGTGGAATGTTTACATAAATTACATTTGTGTGTCCTAGATAACACAAGCACCTCTTTAGTTCTTGGCAGGCTACTGATGTTTCATTACGGTACACATCATTAGAACCACTGATTAGTACAATGAAATCCTTGGACGACAACTTACCAATTTCCTCTGAATGTATATACATTCATATTTGAGAGAGAGATGTTCCAGGATTGATGAATCTTGTTGCATCTCAGTTTCAGCAACTTCATTTATATGAGAAGCAATCTCTTGTCTGTGACTATCGACAAGAATCACAAGCTTCCTCGGAATACTATCATGTGATTCATGTTGAGGGGGGGTTTTTGGAACAGGAACAGCAGCATCACATGGAATTTGAAGATCTCCTTGTTGAATTTCAGAGGTGGTAGTGCTTTCAGGAAGAGTTACTGCAGCAATTGATGACTGAGAATGTTCTGTAGGAGCTACAAGAGCACAATCGTTACTGTCTACATTGAGCACTTCAAATCTGTTTGTTAGCGGGCTATTTGTGGCCCTGCTTATTATATCGGTAGGCCTACACGTATTACAATTACACATTTTTTGTAAACTTCTCATTTCCTTTCAATGAGCAGTCCGCCTTAGTGCATTGAAAGTGAAATTTTGTTTCACATTTTGCACATGCTATACCCCTTTTTGCAGTTTTCCTACAGTTGGTATCATATTTGTTACCGCTGGTTCTAGTATTGTTATCAATTACACGATCACTGTTTGTTTTATACTTACATTGATTGTTATTGGTATAATTGTACTTCACGGCGTTTACCTCTCCTAACAGCATAACAATAATTTTGACTTTGCAGTCACGCTTCTGTAGTGCTTTGTCTAGGCCACATTCATTACACCTTCTGCCACACAATAGTTTTTGTCTTGGGTCTGCCTTTACACATGTGAAATGGTATACAGTTTTATAGTTTATGCACATTATGCCCTTCATGGCACGTGATTTGCAGTAGCAAAGTCTTTGTATTGGCCCTCCTGATTCATAAGATGAGTGCTAGCTCCATATGCAATTTCAGTTATGCAATTTTGGGCCATCCCATGTCTTCCTTCCGAAACTCTTTTAATTAAAAAATGCACGTTACACATATCATCATGATAAACATCAAAATTTTTACAGGTTAAACACTTTTTGACATTCATGTTGAGTTTATTCTGGTAATTAACACAACCACAATTTACACTCAGCACCATCTCAACTCTTGAGGAGCTTTATAGCATTGGTAATATAGAGGAAGCTTTTGACAGTGTTGACTGGAATACTCTCTTTCAAATTCTAAGGGTGGTAGAAGTAAAACACCAGAAGTAAAAGGCAGTTTACAAATTGTACATAAACCAGATGGCAGTTGTAAGAGTCAAGGAGCATGAAAGGGAAGCAGTGGTTAAAAAGGGAGTGAGACAGGATTGTAGCCTATCCCTGATGTTATTCAATGTGTTTTTTGAACAAGCAGTAAAGGAAACAGAAGAAAAAATGGAGGAGGAATTAAAGTCAGGGAGAAGATATAAAAACATTGAAGCTTTCTGATGAGATTGTAATTCTGTCAAGGACAGCAAATCACTTGGAAGAGAAATTTAATGGGATGGACAGTATCTTGAAAGGAGTATATAAGATGAACATCAACGAAAGCAAAAGTAGGGTAACGGACTGTAATCAAGTTAAATTGGGTGATGCTGAGGAAACTGGAATAGGAAATGAGACACTTACAGTAGTAGGTGAGTTTTGTTATTTGTGCAGCAAAACAACAGATGATGGTTGAAGTAGAGAGGATATAAAATGTAGACTGACAATAGCAAGAGAAGTGTTTCGGAAGAAGACAAATTTGTTAACATCGAGTTTAGGTCTAAGTGTCAGGAAGTCTTTTCTGAAAGTATTTGTATGGAGTGTAGCGATATATGAAAGTGAAACATGGACAATAAACAGCTTAGACAAGAAGAGAATAGAAACTTTTGAAATACAATGCTACAGAAGAATGCTGAAGAGTAGATGGGTAGATCACATAAGTAATGAGGAAGTACTGAATAAAATTGGGGAGAAAAGAAATTTGTGGCACAACCTGACTAGAAGAAGGGGTCAGTTGATAGGACACATTCTGAGACATCAAGGGATCACCACTTTAGTACCGAAGGGAAGTGTGGGGGCTAAAAATTGTCAAGGGAGGCCAAGGGATGAATACACTGAGCAGATTCTGAAGGATATAAGTTGTAGTAGTTACTTGGAGATGAAGAGACTTGCACAGGATACAGTAGCATGAAGAGCTGCATCAAATTAGTCTTTGGACTGAATACCACAACAATAACTAGCAATGTAAGATCTGTGTGATATTGTGGAACTGAATCACTTGAAAAATATGAAATATATTAAAAACAAAGATTCCAAGACTTACCAAGCGGGAAAGCACCGGTAGATAGGCACAATGAATAAAACACACAAACACACACACAGAATTTCGAGCTTTCACAACCGGCGGCTGCTTCGTCAGGAAAGAGGGAAGGAAAAGGAAAGATGAAAGGATGTGGGTTTTAAGGGAGAGGGTAAGGAGTCATTCCAATGCCGGGAGCGGAAAGACTTACCTTAGGGGGAAAAAAGGATAGGTATATACTCGCACACACACACACACACACACACACACACACACACACACACACACACACACACACACACACACACATATCCAAATATGTCTGCTTGTGTCTGTGTATGTATGGATGGATATGTGTGCGTGTGTGTGTGTGTGTGTGTGCGCGCGCGCGAGTATATACCTATCCTTTTTTCACCCTAAGGTAAGTCTTTCCGCTCCCGGGATTGGAATGACTCCTTATCCTCTCCCTTAAAACCCACATCCTTTCATCTTTCCTTTTCCTTCCCTCTTTCCTGATGAAGCAGCCGCCGGTTGTGAAAGCTCGAAATTCTGTGTGTGTGTTTGTGTGTTTTATTCATTGTGCCTATCTACTGGCGCTTTCCGCTTGGTAAGTCTTGCAATCTTTGTTTTTAATATATTTTTCCCATGTGGAAGTTTCTTCCTATTTTATTTAGGTTTAAAGAGAATTAGACAGTGTCCTCAAATGTATAATTTGTTAAAATATTGTCTATGCATGCTGCTGTTCACTCATTTACCCTGGTGAAGTCAGTGAAAATTTAGTCTAAAGCCATAGTCTTGAATTACGCCAATAAACTCATTTTCTGTGTGTTTCTTTAAACCAGAATAACTACCGGAATGTGAGTTATCTGAGTGTGCAAATAAAATATATCTGTGTTTGCAATAAAATAATCTGTATAGTTTAATCAGTATGTACATTATACTATTTGTAATAAAGTGAATACACGAAGTATGAACACAACACTCAATTCATTGTTTGATTACAAAAGTAAGTCAAGTTTTGAGTGCTTTGGCTGAAATACCATTAGAGAAAGAAGAGATACTGCTTTTCAGTGACCTAATGACTTACATGATCTGACAAATGAGCTGGCAAAACTGATGCTTGGTGATGGAATATGCAATGCCTGTCGATGTCCAATAGATCTGCTTTCAGTGGTTCTTTTCAACCTTGTGTTTTCCAGCTACTATTAGGAAAAATTTGTTTAATTTAGTTCAAAGAACGGCAAGTTCAGGATGGAATAACAAAAATATTATGAAAATGGTAAATGATACCTCCAACCACATCAGACTTACCAACTCACCATATCGAGGAGATGTTGAGTTGCAGACAGGCACAATGAAAAGATTGCTATACACCTAACCTTTTAGGCAAAAGGCATTCTTCCAAAGTAGAAAACACACACATAAATTCACACAACTTACAAATGTATGTCCACCATCTGTGGCCAGCAGTCTACAGGATGTGGGAATTTACTACCATGTTTATTGCATGAAAAGTAGTAACAAATAAAAACTGTAGCCAAATTCACTTATTTTTGACTGTATAGTCAGTTAATATTGACTCAGCATAAAATATCAGATATTTAAGAGAGTCAAAGTACAACTGAATTGTTTTTCCTGTTTATTCTCCCTAAATAAGCTAATGAATAATTACCTGAATTAACTATTTCCTCCACCAACTCTCTAACACACCAGTCCATTTGCAACACAGCACCTTCTTTGTCATTGTTGGTATCATCCCTAATGCCCTTGGCCTAGCTATCAATGGACACTGAGTGTTGTCTGACTGATTCCAAAACCGTGACATTTTTCCTGGTCACCATGACCAACCATATCCTCACACATAATTACTTCTCCTTTGGCACCACCCACAAACAAATCTACAGTGCAGCCAGGGGTAGCTGCATGGCACTATACTATGCCAACCTACTCATGTACCATCCAGATTTTAGGGGAAACCTTCCTAGCCACTCACCTAGTTCAGTCTCATTGATGACATGTTCATGACCTGTAAAGGATGGGGATACCCTACTCACATTCCTCCAGAACCTCAGCACCTTCTCCCTCATGCTTCATCTGGTCAACCTCAGCCTAAGAAGATAATTCCCTCAGTGTTGACCTCCACTTCACAGATGCCTCCATCAGTATCTCCAACCACATCAAACCTACCAACCACAAACAATACACCCACTTTGACAGCTGCCATCCATTCCACACCAAGAAGTCTCTTAAATCCGACCTAGCCAGTTGTCATCGCATCTGAGATCTTTGCGCACCAAAACTACCCCCCAACTTAGTTTAGAAATATATTTTCTGCTCCTTGACTCCCCAGTTACCTACTATTCCTCTGGTAGCTATTGGCCAGCCATGAAGTAGTATCCTCTCCTGATTCAGTGTGAGCCAAGACTGATGCAGTTGAACTACATTTTTGTCAGAGTCTCAACTACTTCTCAATGTAGCCTAACATGAGAAATATCTTCCCCAACCTTCCCATAGTGTTATTCTGCCACTTACCCAATCCATGAATTATCCTTGTCCATCCATATTCTGTCCATGATCCCAACTCCTTGCCCAATAACTTATATTCCCATAATAGACCTAAATGTAAGATCTGCCTCATACATCTGCCCATAACCAGCCGCTCTTATTCTCTCATAAGATTTTTCTACTCCATCACAGGCAGGACCATCTGTTAAAGCATCCATATAGTCTACCAACTTGGCTGCAAACACTGTACATCATTCTACTTGGGCATGACCATTAACAGGCTGTCTGTTCACATGAATGTCCACCATCAATTTGCAGCCAAGACACAGCTGGGGAGCCCACTTGTCAAGCATGTCACACAACATCAATCGTTTCTTCACAACTTGTGTCATCTGCATCTTCCAGCCAAAACCAGCTTTTCTGAACTGTGCACAAGAGAACTCTCCATGTGATATACCTTTCCTTCCCATGACCCACTGACCTCCACTTTCGCTAGTCCCTGCCTGTTTGCTTCCCTACTTCCACTCCAGCCTCGCACACATCTTCTACCTTCCCCCCTCTCTAATCTCTACCCCTCCCTCTCACTCGCATAGACCTCTTGCTTTCTCCATATTTCTTTTCTCCCTTCATGCTGCACCTAGGAGCCCACTGTCCTGCCCTTGCCCTGGCCTGGAATGCTCATACACGCAGCACTACAGCATCTCATGGATTCCAGATCGTTAGCGATCTGGAAAGTGTTTGACACACTGCCTCACTGCAGACTGTTACAAAGGACAGTGCTAGGTTCCCTGGTACACGAGTGGCTCAAAGACTTTTTAAGTAACAGAAACCCATACGTTGTCCTTGACAGCGAGTGTTTATTAGAGACAAGATTGTCATCAAGAGTGCCCCAGGGAAAAGTGATAGGACCCTATTATTCTCTATATGCATATCTGGCAGACAGAGTGAGCAGCAGCTTGCAAATGTTTGCTGATGATGCTACTGGATATGGGAAGGTGCCACTGTTCAGTTATTTTAGGAGGAAACAGTATGACACACAGAATTTCTAGTTGGTGTGATGAATGGTGGGTTGTTCTAAACATATGTGATTTAATGCAGTTGAGTAGAAAAAAAATCCTGTTCGAACACAGCGTTAGTGGGGTGCTGCTTGATTCAGTGACATCAGTTAAATACAAGATCTGTTCAAAACATTCTGGAACTTAGTCCAAAAAAATTTTCTACTCTTACCTTTTACTTATTGTGGATGGTCTCCTCTGAAATACTCTCCTCCACAATTGATACAGCACTCCCAATGCCATTTCCACTTCCGAACACAGTGTTGGTACTCCTCTTGTTGGACTGTGTGAAGCACCATCTGCGAATTTTCTTTTATCTCGTCTATCATCACAAATCTTCGTTCTTTCAATGTAGACCCAAATCTCATCACCAGTTTTGATTCTCTTAAGGAACATCTAATTCTCGTTTGCATAACCCAAAAGTTCTTCACAGATTGTGAGGCGAAACTCTTTCTGGTCTTGACGCATGAGCCATGGGGCAAACTTAGTGGCAATATGATGCATTCCAAGATGCTATGTTAGGATTTCATTACATAATACAACTGAAATGTTACATTCTTCTGCAATGTCTTGGACAGTCAGTCTTTGACTGGCATGCACAATGTCATTCACACTCCTGACATGAGCACCATCGGTAGACATAAAAAGGTATCCTGAATGAGTGTCATCCTTAACTTCCTCTCAGCCATTTTAAACCTTGTGACCCATTTGTAACATAGAGTGTGGCTTAAGCACTCATCACTGTAGGCCTCCTGAATCATTTGGCATGTCTCTGTAAAGGTTTCCTTGAGTTTCATGCAAAAATGCAGACGCATTGCTCCTCTAACTCTGTCATCTCAAAATTTGCAAACTGTGTGATGCAATGTTTTGCTCAATGCGGCACTGGACAATAACTGACAGACATACAACAATCAAACTTCTGGCAGTTACACATTAAACACAGGCATGTGCAAGCATGCTAGCCATATTTTGCTCCAACACACCATTCGTACGAAATTATAAATGTTCCAGAATTTTTTGAACAGACCTTGTATCTAAGTGTAAAATTGCAAAGTGATATGAAATGGAATGAGCAAAACAGGTTGGTAGCAGGGAAGCAAATTGGTTGATTTCATTTTATCAGGAGAATTGTGGAAAAGTGTAACTCATTTGTAAAGGAGATGGCTTGAAGAACACTAATGTGACCCGCTCTTGAGGTCTGTTCGAGTGTCTGAGATCACCATCAGATCAGCTTAAAGGAAGATATTTAAGCAATTCTGTGGCATGCTTGCTAGATTTGTTATTGGAGGGTTAGATCAGTGAGGAAGTGTTATGGAGATGCTTCATGAACTAAAAAAGGAATCACTGTAGAGAAGACAAGATCATTTTTATGAGGCACTATTGAAGAAATTTAGAGAAATAGCATTTATGCTGACTGCACAACAATCCTACTGTCATTGATGTGCATATTCCACAAGGACCAAACAGGTAAGATGAGAAAAATTAGGGCTCACATGGAGTCTTATAGATGGTTATTTATCCCTCGCTCTATTTTCGAGTGGAATACAGAAGGAAATTTCTAGCAGTGGTATTTGGAACTCCCTGCTATGTACTGTAAGGGGGCTTGCAGAGTGTGAATGTAGGACACTACACTACTATGCCTTCCTCTGTTCACACTAGGCCTCTTCTGTACACCCATTACCCCCCCCCCCCCCAGCCGAGATCACAGTCTACTATTAAATGTGCCTATCTGCTGTTCAGTGCTTCCTCTATGTGTTGAAGTTCAATCTATCCTAATATTTATATTTCGTATCTCTTAGTTCAGATTTTCAGCAATATGAATATGCAAAAATTTAAAGTACTGTTCATTATTCACTAACTACCACAACATTTATCAACTATATTATTCTATTTGATGTCCACTACTCATTAAACATAGTTTATCCTAAATTAAGAGAGTCTATTTGCAAAGAACCTCTTGATAAACATTTGGGACAATTGTCGACCACTTCGTCTGTTGTTGACTTTCCAATAGGCTAAAATGTAATAACTGTTTCATTTTCGAGAAGTCCCAACTTCATTCACATTGTTAACAGTATTACTGAAGCCTATGGGGTACCACTTGTGATATTTCTTTAGTCACTAAATTTTCTTTTCTCTTTGCTGCATTATTTGAATTATTCATTATTAAAAAGTATGATTTAAACTAGGTGTTTGTATAGCCATTAACTTTACATCATACAAGATTATCTAAGAGAATAACGTGACACACACAACTGAATGTATTCAATGTTTTGCAGAATTGCACAGTAATTATTTACATTTTGCGCCGACATTTACGCCACACATGAGTCAATCAGGTTTGTCAGTTACTGTTGTTAAATGTAAATGTCATATCAATAAAAAGTGTATACGTTCATGTCCATTGCTTGTGAAAATATGATTCATGTGAATGTGGGAGATACCATAAAAAACAAGATGTATAGATCATTATTGGAAGCTTAATGAGTCATGCTTAGCATTGCATGAAATCCCACACAATTTGATTTTTTTTTATTTGGAGTGTACATAAATACACCATGTTCCTCATAAATATAATTGACCATGAAATATCTGCCTGTGTCTGAGAAGGTAACCATTGTATCTGTATTGGATTAGCTGACAACATTGTTATAGCACTGCACCTCAGGCTGCAGAGCCAGTATAATGCAGTCAACTGGATGAACATAGCTGTATGTGTTTTCTGTGTGTTGTGTGCAGGGTGTCTGAGGGAGCATAGTGTCTGAGTGCTTAGCAACAATTTCAGTCATGTTTATGTGGCCATTTGCTGCTCACCTATACAGTGAGTGGTTAGTGTAGTGGCAAGAGTTATTTATTTTATCCTTTTTGGGCACCTCAAATAATGTACAAATTATACAAGAGCCATAATTTATTCTAACTGCATATAATATGCCCCCAGGGTATGCTGGTAACATTGTGTAATGATATTCAGTGCAGATTCATTGTATGGATCTTGAGACTTATGTTAGTGACACCATCATGATATCAAAGTGTAGTCTATGGAAGTAGGTAAAAATTGGTGCCTTACAAAATATTTCCTATGCCTTTCTTATGTAGAGGTTTAACAACATATTTTAATAAACATGGAAAAACTACTTGTGTTAATGATGCACCGAGTGGAACACTACAGTAGTTAAGGAGCTGGATTCAATATTGGAACAAATCTGGTTGCATACCGTATCCAGAACTATGTCTTTTATCATTTTTTTCTGTAGCTCAGTGGATAAGTGTAAAACTGTAAATCTGAAACTCTAGAGTTCATCCCCAGTGGTCGTAGTGTCTTTTCTGTTACTTATCACTTCTTTCACCCGCATAGTGGTTGGGATGCCACATGAACCCTTTATTTATTGTAACTGTAAAAAATGTAAAATAAAGGATCAATTTTTTTCTTTAATACTTCACAAACTGTTGCTGAATTAATAGCAAGTTATTTTAGTTTAGTTAACAAATGATACAAAGTCATTAAAATGCATACAATGTTCAGAGGACTTGTAACTCCTGTCAGTATTATATAGGCAAAGTACATTTAGGACAGAAGTTTCCCGAAAGAAACTAGGATTATTGCTTCTGATGGTACTTATAAAAAAGTTCTCTTTTTTTAATAACACACAAGAAAATATTACACTCTGAATTGAGTCTAGATTACACCTTTGTAGAAGAGCATTGTTCACGTCCACCTCTTGAATTGACAAATGTTTAGCAGTGAGATCATGTCTTCTGAAAGTGTACATTGTTTGGTACTGAAAATGCACTCTTTCTTCTCTTTGGACTTGAAAGGGGAGAATTTTCATCCTTTTGGTGTATTCCCTTATTGTTTGGACATTTGCTTTTGTAGTGTGAGTAGACCAAGTGTAGTTCTATGTTTGAAAACCATCAATGGAAGTGTCCCTTTTATGTCATAATACCAAATAAGAATCCACGAGGGCGATTTCCACCATTGCATAATCCAATCTGTACCAATACCTTTTTGACTTTCTGTCTATTTCATAAAGATACCTCCACATATCACCTTTATCTAGGCCATCCAAATGGTCACTATAATCTTGTACAGCTGTCACTGTCCCCACTTCCATCTTTGTGGGTTCTGGATAAACTGCATGCTTCATTTCCATGATGATCTGAAAGAAAGTCATATCACTGCCTTATGTTATGATTGAATATTACAAGGTTACTGTGTTGATATTTTATCCAAATTAAGATCAGTATGTAAATATGTAACTACATAAAATTGATCTCACCTCAGTTCACCATAACCCTTGCTTTTATTTACAAGATGTGTTCAAAAAGAAACTGAACTTTTGAAATAGCATGCCAACCAGCAGAGAGAATGCACTGCAGCTACTGAACACACCTGTGGCTGGTTTAGGCAACAAACTGCCATTTGTCTCATGTCACTCAGACAACTAGCAAGTAAGCCACAGCTGCTGAAGTAAGCATGTGTACAGCCCACTCATCAGAGTAGCACAATGAAGGAGCTTGAAGAACAATGTGTATGTGTGAAATTCTGCTACAAACTTGGCAGAACCTTGACAGAGACATCTCAAATGCTTAGCCAAGCATACGGGGATGACTGTGTGAGTTGCATGCAGTGCTACAAGTGGTTTAAGCATTTTCAACAGGGCAGAATGTTGGCCTGTGACAATTCCACATCTGGACGTCCTTCCACTTCAACAAATGATGGGCATGTTGATAGCATTCATGCTGTGATTTTTGGAAATCGTTGTTTAACTGTTCAGAAAGTTGCTGAGGAGGAGGACATCAGTGGAGGATCATACCATCAAATTTTGAGTGAAAAACTTGAGATGTGTTGTGTCAGTGTACCACATTTGTTGACTGAAGATCAGAAAAAGACCTGCACTGAAGTGTGTTTGTTGCTGTTAATGACAACAAAAACTTTCTTTAGAATGTCATAACAGGTGATGAGATGTGGGTGTATGGCTATAATGGTGAAACGAAGATGCAGTCATCACAGTGGGTGGCCAAAGAGTCACCTTATCCAAAAAAAAGCATGTATGAGTCAGTCAAAGATCAAGGTCATATTTTTTGTATTTTTTGACTACGAAGGGGCATTATCCATCATGAATTTGTGCCACATAGTCAGACGGTAAAAAAGGAAGTCACCAGGGACTCCTAGTGCACATAAGGGATCCTGTGCACAGAAAGAGGTCTGAATTGTGGGAAAACCAGAGTTGGATGTTGCATCATGACGACGCACCAGCTCACGCATGACTCCTTGTCTGCAGCTATCTAGCAAAACATCACATTCCCTTTGTGCCTCATCCACCATATTGTCCAGATTAGCCCCAGAAGACATTTTCCTGCTTCCTAAACTGAAAAATACACTGAAAGGACATGTGATGAGAAATCTGTACGCCATTCCACAAATGTGTTCCAAAACTGGAAGAAATAATGGGAATGGTGCATTGCCAGTAGAGGGACTATTTTGAAGGGGACAGTGTTTAAACTCTTGTACAATAAGCAAGCATGCTGATACAACAAAAGTTCAGTTTCTTTTTTAACACACCTCATATGTAATCTTGCAGCGTTGTTTCACACACTAAGCAGCCATATGCAATACAGCAGTCTACATTCCAGGCTGATGTATAGGCTTCAAAATGGCCTGCAGGCTGTGCTGACATGCAACCTAGGAAACAAAAACTGTATGGAGTGGGACCTTTCTGTCCCTACAAGACCAACAGGCTGTTGACTTAAGTAATTTCACACAGAATCTCCCAGGACTTCTAAGTGCAGCCAGTGTATGTCTTGCTACAACTAACTACTTAAGTCAGTTTAGAGGTTGGAGGATGGCAAGGACATATCAGTCCCAAAATGACAATGCCTACTGAAACTCTGCACTATTCAAACCAACCTTCATGTTGAGGACACCTATTGGTGGACTAATGAAAAAGACAATGCTGATTTCCTTCCTTTTCTTTATATAATTCACGCTTTTGCTAGATCTACAGAAACCTCATTGATATCAGTGCACTGAACCCTCACCTTTCTATGTTTTTGTGCTTTTTATGCATTCTTATAATATTAATAACATGAGTTATGAAGTTATAATAACTCTTCAAATTCTGAAATTCCAACAACACCACACCAATTTTTGTTTTTGAGAATTGTAACAATTCTGTTAATTTTGGAAAAGCATGTTGATGCTACTTCTGATATTAGGTTGACCATCACAACCACTGGCAGTGGTCAGGGAGATTCCCAATAGAAGGCTGCAGGCATCTGGTATTCATGGTATTCACACAAGAATGGAGAGGAAGAGAGGGAGGGGGAGAGAGAGAGAGAGAGAGAGAGAGAGAGAGAGAGAGAGAGAGAGAGAGAGAGAGCACACCCCATATAATTTAGTGGAAGCTTCCGAAGATGACCACTACTACCTTGCCTAATAACATGGGTACATGCTGTTGTGAGTGAACAACAGCAGAATATCAGCATATGACTCTCAGTCTTTAGTAAAGCCTCCTGCCTTTTACAATCCTCATTATACCTGATTAGTAGACATCTGAGAAGTAAGAAGATACCTTAGAACACTAACAAATCCTTTCCACAGCAGCAGCCATTTTTTCACTATGTTAGAGCTTTTCATCACACTACATTAGTTTTCAAGATGTTCATATCTCAAATTTCATATCCAATATGCAAACTTTCATAAATGATTTTTCATTAGTTAATTGTAATAACAGTGGCAAATGATTGTTCCACTCATTGTTGGCCATGTTTTTATTTTATTTTGCTGGTAGATACATTAGTGAAGGCACCTGATTTTGTTTAACATGTAGATCCACTTGTGAAGTAAACAGTGGATCAAATAGGCAACAGGCAAGAAGACAAGACCGAATAAAATAATAGGATAATATTTGAGAAATTTAAATTAATTGATCAAAGGAGCAAAACATAAACATGCAACAAATGAAGCAGGCAAAAGGGAATACTGATGTCAAAAAATGAGATTGGGAAAAATGAAACCCTGGAAAAGTGTTCATGACTATGAGAAAGGTAGATCCTGCCCATAGGAAAAATACTTTTGGAGAAATGAGGATCTGTTGTATGAGTATAAAGAACTCATATGGCAGACCAGTACTAACCAAAGAAAGAGAAGCTGAAAAGAAGGGATATATTGAAGGCGTACAAAGAGAAATGAACTTGATGATTAGTATTACATAAAAAAGGAGGAAGTAAATGGAGATGAGATGGGAGATACAATATTGCAAGAAAAATTTGACAAACCAGTGAAAGACATAAGTCAAAACAAGGCTTCTGGAACAGACAACATTCCCTAACAATTACTGAGAACCCCGGAAGAGACACCCACAACCAAATTATGCCATTTGGTGTGGAAGATGCACGAGACAAGTTAAATATACTCAGACTTCAAGTACACTGTAATAATCCCAATCCCAGAAAATTACAGGTGCTGACAGACTATCAATTTCATAAAAAGTGACATGAATTACTTAGAGAAAAATGTTGACTGCTAAGAAGATAACTTTGGGTTCCAGAAAAAATGTAGGGACACATGAGAAAATACTGACCCTACGACTTGTCTTACAAGACAGGTTTAAAAAAGACAAACCTACATCTATTGCATTTTTAGATTTAAATTAAGATTTTAAAAATATGTCTGGACTACATTCTCTGAATTTCTGAAGGTACTTTGTATAAAATATATCCAACGGAAGGTTTTCACAACTTGTACAGAACCCACAATGCAGTTACAGGAGTCAAAGGACAAAAAGGGAAGCAGTAGTTGAGAGGGGAGTAAGACAGTTGTAGTCTAACACCTGTCTTATTTGATCTGCACATTGAGCAAACTATCAAACAAACCAAGGAAAAATTTGAAAAGTAATTTAAAGCTCATGGAGAAGAAATTAAAACTTTAGACATTTGCTGATGATGTCGTAATTCAGTCAGAGATGGCTAAGGACTTGGAGGATTGGATGAATGTAAACAGAATGGATTGTGTCCTGAAAAGAAGTAATAAAATGAACATAAAAAAGTAAACCATGGGAAACAGAATGAAGGCATATTACAGCAGGCAATGGAGATGGAATTAGATTAGAAAATAACATGCTAAAACTAGTAGATGAGTTCTGCAACTTGGGCAACAAAATAACTGATGATGGTTGAAGTAGAGATGATATAAAATGCACACTGTAGCAACAGGAAAAGCATTTCTGAAGATGATAAATTTGTTAACATTGGACATAAATTTAAATGTTAGTTGGTTTCTGAAGGGATTTGTGAGGAGAGTAGCCTCTACAGAAGTGAAACAGGGACAATGAGAAGGTCACACAAGAAGATAACAGAAGCTCTTGAAATGTGGTACTACAGAAAAATGATGAAGGTTAGATATATAGATTGAACAATTAATGAGAAAATATTGAATTAAAACAGGAAAAAAATATGGCACAACTTGACTGAAATAAGTAAATGGTTGATAAGAAGAAATAATAATGTAGTACAGTTTAGGAGTTAATTTTGAGGGACAAGGGGGGGGGGGGGGGGGCAAGGGAGGGGGGAGTTAAAAGCTGTATACAGAGAGCAAGGCTTGAGTATAGAAAGCAGGCTCAAATGAATGCAGGTTGCAGTAGTTACGCAGAGATGATGAGAGTTGCCCAGGATAGGCTAGCATGGAGAGCTACATCAAACTAGTCTTCAGACTGAAGGTGATGGCAACAATGACGACAACCACCACCACATCACAACCACAACTACCAATAACAACAACCACAACAATGTTCAATGTTCATAACTCTGATACAGATACATCGGTATATAATGATTTATCAGCTGCCGTGACAATTCCTCTGAGTGAAGTATAGAAATACTGACAGACTGAATGGCTGACGAGTACTTAAAATCAGAAGGCAAAATTCCAGCACTGCCAATAAAGACATTTAAAAATGAAAACACTTATCCTAGCTTTCAGAACCATTAGTTTCTTCTGTAGGAAGATAAGAAGGGTAGTTTTGGGAAGGTAGGAAAGGAGCAGTAGATGACTCAGACTCTAATATGAAAAGCAACCACAGAATAAAGCAACAACTGAATTTTGCAAAAAAACACCAAATTTGGCAAAATAAATAACAGTGAATTTGGAAAATATAACACTGCATTCACCAAAAAGTAACACCAAATTTGGCCAAAGTAACACCAAATTCAGCAAAAAGTAACACCAAATTTGGCCATAAAATAAAACAATTTTTCCTGTCCTGAACAATAACTCTTTTTTGAGTGGTTTGATGTTCCTTTCTAATGTTACTCAATCTTCTTGTTGTTGTGGTCTTTTAACAGTTTTTTCCATTCATCTGTAAAGAATTCATGGTAGTATTTTGCAGCTGCAACTTATTAAACTGATAGTTCAGTAATTTTCACATCTGTCAACACCTGCTTTCTTTGGGATTGGAATTATTATATTCTTCTCAAAGTCTGGTGGTATTTGACCTGTCTCATACATTTAGCTCACCACATGGTAGAGTTTTATTATGGCTGGCTCTCCCAAGGCTAGCAGTAGTTCTAATGGAATGTTGTCTACTCCCAGAGTCTTGTTTTGACTTAGTTCTTTCAGTGTTCTGTCAAATTCTTCAGACAGCACCATATCCCTCGCAAGTACATCACCCTTGTATAGACCCTCTATGTACTCTTTCCATCCTTCAGCTTTCCCTTCTTTGCTTAGGACTGCTTTTCCATCTGAGTTATTGATATTTATGCATATGGTTCTCTTTTCTCCTTAGGTCTCTCTGATTTTCCTGTAGGCAGTACCTATCTTACCCCTAATGATATATGCCTCTACATCCTTACATTTGTCCTCTAGACTCCTTTGCTTAGCCATTTTGCACTTCCTGTTGGTCTTATTTTCGAGATGTTTGTATTCCTTTTTGTCTACTTCAATTATTACATTTTTATATTTTCTCCTTTCATCAGTTAAATTCAATATCTCTTCTGTTACTCCATTATATCTACGAGCCCTCATGTCTTTACCTACTTGTTCTCTGTTGCCTTCACTATTTCATCTCTCAAGGCTACCCATTATTCCTCTACTGTATTTCTTTCCCCCATTCTTGTCAGCCATTTCTTAATGCTCTCTCTGAAACTCTCTATAACCTCTAGTTCTTTCATTTTAAGCAGGTCCCACCTCTTTAAATTCCTACTTTTTTGTAGTTTCTTCAGTTTTAATCTACAATTCATGACTAATAGATTGTGGTCAGTGTCCACATCTGCCCCTGGAAATATCTTACAATTTAAAACCTGTTTCCTAAATCTCTGTCTTACCATTATGTAATCAGTCTGAAACCTTCCAGCATCTCCAGGCCTCTTTCCCATATGCAGACTTCTTTCATGATTCGTAAAGAAAGTGTTAGCTGTGATTAGGTTATGCTCTGTGCAAAATTATACCAGGCAGCTTCCTCTTTCATTCCTTACCCTCCAGTCCATAGTCACCTAAAACTTTTGCTTCTCTTCCCTTTCCTACTATTGAATTCCAGTCCACCTGACTATTAAATTTTCACCTCTCTTAACTATCTGAATAATTTCTTTTATCTCATCATACATTTCCTCAATCTCTTCCTCGTGTGCAGAGCTAGTTGTCATATAAACTTCTACTACTGTGGTAGGTATGGGCTTTGTGTCTATCTTGGCTGCAATAATGCATTCAATGCTGTCTGTAGTAGCTTATCCGCATTCCTACTTTCCTACTTTTTTATTCATTATTAAACCAACTCCTGCATTACCCCTATTTTGTATTTATAATCTTGTTTTCACCCGACCAGAAGTCTTTTTCTCCTGCCATCAAACTTCACTAATTCCTACTATATCTGACTGTAACCTATCCATTTACGTTCTAACTTTTCTAACCTACCTGCCCCATTAAGAGATCTGACGTTCCACGCCCCGATCCATAAAATGCCGGTTTTATTTCTCCTGATAACGACATCCTCCTAAGTAGTGTAGGACAGTGGTAGTTCAGCAGCTTCAGCATACAGACTCCCAGCTGGGCTGGTGTAAAAGGCGCCCATGGACAAATGGATGACATGATGATGGATGGCATTGAGACAGCGTAAAATGGATGGGTGTGCAGATGCATAAACAAAGCACCCACAGTTGAGCTTTGAACAGACAAGGGACCAGTACAAATGGAGGAGGGTGGTTCGTCGGCATCCCAAGAAGTACCATCTAGGACACATAGGACATTGAGAGACTGTGTACAGTGGGCTGCCAGGTAAGAGACATGGGAGGACCAAGAGAGTTTCCTATTGAGCATGAGCCCCAGGAATTTCACAGCATCAATGAACAGAAGGGCAACAGGCCCAAGATGTAGAGATGGTGGGAGGAACCATTTATGCCGCCAGATATTCATATTGACAGTTTTGTCAGTGGA
This sequence comes from Schistocerca gregaria, assembly GCF_023897955.1. Lineage (NCBI taxonomy): Eukaryota > Metazoa > Arthropoda > Insecta > Orthoptera > Acrididae > Schistocerca > Schistocerca gregaria. Next base: position 55,249,435 of record NC_064925.1, on the reverse strand, counting down.
AAAGTGAAAGCCATTGGTGATGCTTCAGGAATGAAGATAATCGAGACTGCTGAAGACAACACTCAGTGAGACAGGTCCACGGAAAACTGCAATATATGGCAAAATTATTGACAAAAAGGGAGCCGGAGGCGCCCGACAGGAAACAGGCCATTGTAGGGTTAATGGCAATAGCAAAGAGGATGACGCTCAGGACAGAACCCTGAGGCACACCCTTTTCCTAAATAAAGGTGTCCAACAAGGCAGTAACCACATGCACCTTGAAAACTTGGTCTTGTTAAAATGCCCAAAGAAAAAAGGGCAGGCGCCCACGGAAGCAACATGTGTAAAGAGTACAGAGGATACCTGTTCTCCAGCAGGTGCCGCAGGCTGTCTCCAAATCGAAAAACACAACCACAGTCTGGAATTTCCACAGCACAGGTGGACAAAGTAATGGGATGGTCAACTGCAGAGCGCTGCGCTCAAAATCCACACTGTGCATTCGTGAGTAAATAGCGAGACTCGAGCCATCACACCAGCTGGGCATGATCGTATGTTCCATCACCTTTCAAATGCAGTTGGTATGAGAGATGGGGTGGTAGCTAAAAGGAAGGTTTCTGTCCTTACTGGGCTTAGGTGCGGGCATGACAGTGGCTTCACACCAGTGTCCAGGAAATGAGTCCTCAGTGCAGAAGACTTCATTTCTGATGGATGAAGGCAGAGTGATATTGGGAAGAGCGCTAAACTTCTGCAAAATGGCGACCCAAGGTGTTGGAGATAGCAACGGGATCCACAATGACATCGGCACCTACTGTCAGGCCAGAAATGGGGGAATGGATCTTGGTTCCAGAGAGCCATCAGAGGTTGGCCCACACTACAGAGGAAGGTGTGGAACTGTTAAAAGAACTAAAGAATGAAATCCAACTAGCTTTTTTTTGCTATCCTGAAGAACTAGACGACACTTTTCATGCATCTGTTTATAATGAATGCAGTTTTCCAGCGTAGGGTGGCAGTTAAAAACGTGGAGAGCATATCTCCGTGCGCGAATTGCATTGCGGCAAGCCTCTGTCCGCCAAGGGACTGGGACACGACGTGGTAAAGAAGGAGTGTGAGGAATGGAATGTTCTGCAACAGTGAGGATAATGTTGGTGAGATAGTCCACCTGGTCATCACAACTGGGGAAATCGTGTTCTGTGAAGTTCACCAGGGAGGAGTAAAGCTGCCAGTCAACCTTAGTAAGCTGCCATTTGGGCATGCACGTGGATGGGGTAGGAGTCAGCAGACGGAGAGCACATGGGAAATGGTCGCTCCAGTAAGCATCAGAAAGAACAGACCACTCAAGACGATGGGCAAGCTGGGCAGTGCAAAAGGATAGGTCAAAATGGGAATAGGTGTGCGAAGAGTGAGACAGGAAAGTAGGTGGTCCAGTGTTAAGGCAGAAGAGGTTGAGTTGGTTAAGAAGGTGAACCAAGAGAGCACCTCTCAGGCAGGTCCTAGGAGAACCCCAAAGAGGATAATGTGCATTAATGTCACTGAGTAGCAAAAACGAGGGAGGTAGCTACCCAATAAGCTGAAGGAAGTCTGCCCAGGTGACATCGAAGGAAGGAGGTACATAAATGGCACAGAGGAAGAAAGTCAGGTGGGGAAGGAAAAGGTGAACGGCAACAGCTTGAAGATGGGTAGTCAGAGAGATGGGTTGACTATGAATGTCATCCCATACAAGCAGCATGACGCTCCCATGAGATGGGATGCTGACCTCAGGGAAAAGGTCAAAACGAATCAGCAAGTAATGTGAAAGCTTAAAGTGGTCTTGAGAGTGCAATTTCGTTTCCTGGAGGCAAAGTACAAGGGGCTGCTACAAGCAGCTGTAAATCCAGGAGGATCCTGCTCCATGGGGTCCATAGAAGCATTGGCACACTTGTGCGGTCGGTATGCGGAGTCCAATGCTGAAAAATGGTTGGTGATGTGCACCAGCGAGACAGAGGCTGAGCTAAGTGACCACGTGGTGACACCATCGAGCAGTATCTTCGAGTTGGTGAAGGAGAAGACCTTTTGTCTTTAGTGGACTTCTTTGAGGCCTTCTGGTTAGGGGAAGACTCGGGTGTTTTTGTTTGGAGGGATGGAGGAAGTCTTCTTGGGAGTACTCCTTCTGTCCTTTCTAGCCTGCTGGTTGTGTAGTGGGTAGCTTCGCCCCTTTAGGCGAGAGTTTGATGGTTTGTTGCACAGCAGGATGGGGGGATGGCGATGCTACCTTGACACTGGGTGACTTTACAACCTCAGAGCCAAATCTGAGGTCACATGTCTGCATGGCTATGTCCTCCACGGAGTGAGGGGTAACAAGAACAGAAGTATAGGTGCCAGATGGGAGAACACTGGGTTTGCAACCAGCCAGTAACTTGCAAGCCGCTGGGTAAGGCACTTTACCGAAATCTCTTGAACAGCCCACTCATCTACATACATGGGAGAATCCTGGGAGGAGGTTGCATGACCGCTATTGCAGTTGATGTAGCAGGGAGAAGGAGGCAGATATTTGCCCTCATGTGCATCCCTGCCACAGGTTACGCATTTAGCTGGGTGTCAACAAAATGTTTGAGTGTGATTGGAATGATGACACTAGTAGCAGCGCATTGGATTCAGAATGTACGGCCTGACTGTGGTGATTTCACAGCCTGCTTTAATCTTGGACAGCAGCACCACCCTATCAAATGTGATTAAAAGCGTGCGGGTGAGCACCAAGGAGGAATTGACCTTTTCCATTATAAGATGGATGGCACTGACACCCTGATCAGAGAGGTAAGATTGTATTTCAGCCTCAGTTAGACCATCAAGCACCCTGGTGTAAATTACACCACAGGAAGAATTCAAAGTTCTATGTGCCTCGACACGAACAGGGCAGCCGTGGAGAAGTGAGGCAGCAAGTACTAGTTGTGCTTGAGAATCAGAAGCCATCTCTGAGAGCAAAGTGCCATTCCATAAATGAGAGCAGGATTTCACAGGGCCAGCAATGGCATCAACACCTTTCTGGATAATAAAGGGACTGACCGTGGCAAAGGACTGACCATCTTCAGTACATGATACCACAAGGAACTTCAGTGCAGTGGGAAGGGTCTTTGAATCAGTGGCCTCATTTTGTTTATGTTTTGTTCATGTCGATGGAGAGGATGATTGACTCATCATGAGGAAATCCCCCACGATTGCCCGCATGTTCGATGGCGCACTTCTTCCAACTGGGGGCCCCCTTCACAAGGGGGCACACCCACCTTAGGTGATTGTTCACACTTCAGGGCACACCTCCCAAACAACTTACGGAAGGACCAATTGGGAATTTGGGGAGTTTACAGCTCAGGCAATCACCCCTCCTTTGGCCTGGCCTGTACCAGGGGGAGCGTGTGAACACTACCTGTTGACCTGGGGCTGGGAATTATGCATTACCCAGCCACCTTTTACACGTCAGATACGTGGGCCGGCCTTCAGGAGTGCACAGTGAGGAAGAAGAAAAAAGAGGATCCTCAAATTCTGAAGTGGAGGAATGAGAGCAGAAGGGAAACAAAGAAACAAAAAGGGAGCCAAAAAGAAAGTTGAGACTGTTCAAGGTCAGTGACAGAATGCAGAACATTCCCAATAATACCCCAGACACGTTCCCTAAGGGAGGGGAGAAAGAATAGCAAGGGGATAGACAGACAGTAAGGAAGGGAAAAAGTACTGCAAAGGCTGGGGCCCCTTGGTAGCAAAGCACAAACCCTCCAAAGAGTGGCGAGCCCCCTGGAGGGTGGTATGAGTGTTTTACGTAATTTATTTCATAGCAAATCAGCATTTTTTGTTTACAGTTCAGCCAAAGACAACATTACCGATGAATTTCATTGTGTATCAGAGCAAATAAATGTGTTTTTGAGGGTTTTCAGAAGCTACCATTGCATAATCTATGACCAATTTGTAGCAAATTGGCATTTGTGATTTAGTTACTGTGGCAGTTTTTCTAACATATTGTGTTACATCTAGTTTTCCTATATATTATCTGCATTTACTGTAAGCTAATTCTGTTTTTGAGTATGCTAACAACTGTAATTAACATCAAAATGTTTTAGAGAACTAGTAGTTTTTAACACAGATTTTTGTGTTGCCTTAATAGAAATCTCATTTTTGTGTATTTGCTTCAGTTCTTGTAGGGAATTAGCAACTTTTTAGCTCAGTAGATTAAAAGATAATCAGTGGGCTTAATTTAAAGTTACTTGTTCACTGCCTTGTAATATATTGCACCAGCCAAAATGCAGCCCCACCGTGAATGCTGTTCTCAAACATGCGGTAGTTAGTTGACATTTGTAAGCAGCTGGAAATTGCCCTGACTATTGTTAAATAATTGCCAGCTGCTGCAAATCAGTGTGTTGAAAGAGCTCCTGAGAGTCATGTACCTGTGATACCTATACCAGACCTACCTCAAGTACTATCCTCTCCTGTGGATCCTGTCTCCTCTGCAGAAAGTAGAGGATCTGTCATTACCCAGTCACTTGACTGGATGTGGCGCGTCAATGGTATATATAGGCATCCTGCACAGGGTGGATAAGGAACAGGAATGACTCAGGGAGTTGTACCAATTCCCCACCCAACAAGTTTGAGGTGCTGTCTTTTACTGAAATTGAAATTGAGCCAGTGGGGCTCACTTTACCTGTTTTGATGAAACCTGTTTAGTACAGTATCAGGAGGAAGCAAACACAGAAGGGTAGGGGCCTATTAATTGTTGGCAATTCAAACATATGGTGAAAGATCATATCCCTTAGAAATCATGCACCTTACAACACAACACATAATCTTTCATTTAAAAAGGTCAACATGCTCAGTATCCACAGTCCTCTGCTAGATGACCCTCACAAATTCAGCCCAAACTTGAAAGTTTCAAATATCTCTGCACAAACCAGAGATCTGAGTTGGGATAGAACTAATTTGACTTTCCTGTTTCTGTTCATCCTCTGGGGGATGTGATAGACTATCATCATCCTGTTCATACATGCAACTTAAGCCATTGGCCAACACATTCAGCCCTTGATATTGTGGACCTCAAATCTAAATGCCACCAGTGCACAAGGAGCTCTGTTAGAGTCACATGAATTCCAATCAGTTGCAAACATAGTGACTGGCTTGAATTGTTCATTTAAAGGTATCTGGCTGTAAGCTTGGCTTTGATCTAATGTGGTAAAAACCTGAACCCCTCAGAACCACCTAAAGCACAAATGAAGGTCTGGCAGATGTACCGTACCAACTTTAACTCCATCTTTTTATTTAATCCCCAATAATCCACTACTGGCCAATATTATCTACTTGATTTAGGCACCAGAAATATTGGCACTATGGTGGGTGACATAGAGGGATGAATGACACCTTGATCGACCATTTTCTTAATTTTCTTCTTGTAATATCTTCATCATAGGTACCGATAACCTATACGGTGTCATCTTAACTGGCACATGGTCCACTAGCTCAATGTCATAGTCAAGCATATGGGTGGCCCCAGTTTCTTTGTTAGCACATCTGGAAATGAAAGCTTCACTTTAATTCTTAACAAATGATTCAAATGGTTTAATTTATCATTACATGTGTGACTCCTCTTCAACTGTCCTGCTCTCCTGGGACTTCTCCTTACCTGTTACCATGGCAACACATTTACCATGCTGGCAGAACTTGAACAGAGTTCCTGGTTTAAATTTGAAATAAAAGCTCCTCCAAGCCCAATATGGAATTATACCCACCTTTTCAATGAAGTCGGCTCTAAGTATGCAAGATAAGGTCAGATTTTTAACAATCTTCATATTAATTTTCCACTAAATATCTCCCAAGGCTACCTTAATCAGCAAACTACCTTTAACCGTTAAGTGTGATTTATCCACCATCTTAAACAACCCCTTTTACAGTGCCAATTCTTCCACTTACATTTACCTTGCTGTTGGGTGAACCAGACATAATCAGTCACTGAGGTGGTACTCCCTAAATCCAAGAGTGCACAAACTAGCTCATTATGTACAACAATTCCTACAAAGGTCAGTTGTTTATTCAACACATCCCTAATTGCACATATTAGTTTATCCTGTCAGTGATACAATAATTGTCATAACACAAAGTTGCAAACATCTTCCAATTACAAACCTTCCTCACATGATCAGGTGTATCACAATTACAAAATTTCAATTTCGACTTTCCCCTCTCACAAATTCTGTTCCTCAGTAGCTACTGATTGTATCCTGACCTGGATGGTATTTTCCTCAGCACTCACTTTCTTGCTCACAAAATTCTTCCCCTCCCACTTCTATCTATGGCAGTCTAGATACTCCTAGCTTGAATCTGTCTGATCAGATCCTCTAACTGTAAAAATGTCCTAGATACATGACAGAATACCACCCTTTTCCTACTTTCAGTGTTTAATCTTCTAATAAGAATGTTACAACCCGTTCCTCTGTGTGATCCAGAACCAGTGCCAATATGCTTCTCGTTATTTGGGCAACATATTCCACTAATGGTTCATTAGAATCCTGCTCAGTTTCATACATCCAAAAAACTATTTCCCTCAAAGCTCAGGGAGGAATGAGCCTAATTATTCAGTGCCTACACTCTTGCTGAGTATTCTTATGTTGTAAGGCTTGCAAAATCTCCTTGCACTGCCTAACTTCCATAGTTAATGGCAATTAATCTTAAGGCACCAATTCCAGTTAGTTCAATGAACAAAGCCTTATGCTGAAATTCTAATGAAAAATACAAAAGCTTCAGGATTGAATACACCAACTCAAGCGGCTCGCTAGAGCACTGCTTTAAAATATCTTGCAACAGATTTTACAACTTGGTAAAAATAATATTCAGGACAGTTCCCTTCATGACCCCATTGTGTGCCCCTAAATTATTGACAAGATGTGCATTCTGCACATCCATATTATTAACATTCTTGTACAACCATTCCTGAATATTATCACTATAGTTCTGTAGATCCTTGACCTGTCCTGGATCAACACCAATCAAGTCATTCATTCTATCAAGATAATGATTGAATCGGGCCTGTAACCTACAAACCTGACTAGTCATACAATGCTCTGAGTCCAGGATAATTTTGACGACCTCTACCAAGGCTTCACAAATAGCAGGAGTAGCCAACTTTGTCTCAATGGGTGCAGTCACTTTGTGTGCCACTGGAAGATGATAGTGCTGATGTACTTGTTCAATCAATTCCTATACCGTACCCTTGGGTTCAAGCTCCTGTTGCTCCAGTTCATAAAAAAGCTCACTTCACCTCAGACAAGCCACGCATTCTGAAAAATATAAAGTAATTAACAGCCACAACTTAATCTTAATATCTGCTCATCCCTGGCGCTCAGTCGATCAAGCTCGTTCTGCTACCAAATTTGTAACAGGAAGATGGATGTAAAGTTGTGCAGCAACTGATTGAGCATGACTTGGAATACAGTTTTGAAACACATTTATTAAGCTGACCAAGTTGAGATAATTTTAAGAAAACCACAATAAACTATATTTTGTAAATAGAGACTAGACTCGAACAGACTGATGCATCAGAATGAATACTTGAGCTGTTGTAAAACACAAACTAATAACCTTTAATATAGCAGATCCAAATGAACTGTCAACATTTTAATGGTTTCTGATGACGCAAGACAGTGTGGTACTGGAGTGCAAGACTCACACGCCTCTCACAGTTGACTTACATATTATGTGAAGCCCGTCTTCTTCTTGGGTCAGATGGCTGTGTCGATCTTCACAAACTCTTCTTCTCCAAAGACTATAACTGGTTAAAGGAATTTCAAAATAGACTCCTTTTCTATTCTTGAAATGGTTCTGTACTCTCAGGATACAACTCTGTTGTATTTTCATCTCCACAATGAAACAACTTCACAAGTTTCACGTAGCATTCACCTCTCGCAAGTCAACACCCGTCTTGGACCATCAGATATTAACAGATACAATTACAGTATGTTTGGTTCAATAACCACTATAAAACTAGTTCTTGCTTCTAGCAAGTCCAACACCAGAAAATCAAATGTAAGTGTCTTTGGTTCAATATATAATTCATTTGTTCACAACAAATACAGTTGTTACACCATTAAGGAATCAAGCATGCTTGCTTCTTGTACTGGACATACAGCTTCTATGGCGCGAGTGGCAAACACTTTTCCATGCCGATCGACCGTCACTACTGCAGTATTCTCCCAATACACGTCCATCCAGCACACACAGAAATGGGCGACGAGGTAGACACACCTCCACTCTATCAACCTCGTACTTAAAATATGGGGTGTTCGAGATGGTGGAAAGTCAAGTGTCTCTAGAACTTACACCCAAATTCTTGAGGCACTACTCAAACCACTACTCAAAAAAGGTAAAAAGGATGAAGTGGCTAACTACAGGCCCATTGCTCTACTATCTGTATTCTCAAAAATCATAGAAAAAAGAAGAGTAGTAGATTTTTTGGAAGAGCACAAAATACTATCCACAGCATGACATGGTTTCAGGAAAGGCCAATCAACTGATACAGCAATTTTTGAACTATTAAGTGAAGTACTTCAGAGACTAGATTATTTATTTATTTATTTATTTATCCATCCATAAACAATATAGATTCTATGGATGTTTTCAACAAGTACATATATATGATACAGACACAAGGGTATATAAAAGTACAATTGCACTTCCTAAATATAAACTTCAATTATTTGTCTTACTGTGTTTCATCATTATACCTGATCTACCACTCTGGCATTGAACACACCAAAGAAAGCCCCTAGTTACAGTACTTAATCAGTCACATTGTCGACAAAATTTTACCTACTTTCCAGGTAATCTTTGACAGAATAAAAACACTTTTCTAACAAATAATTTTTTAGGCTATGTCTGAAGGCATGTATTTTGCTTCTATCTTTTATATTCATCTTTTATAGTCATCTTTCTTTTAATCATAAAAGAAGGTTGTATACATGGAAGAATCCTGGAGATGCTAAAAGGTATCAGATAGATTATATAATGGTAAGACAGAGATTTAGGAATCAGGTTTTAAATTGTAGGACATTTCCAGGGGTAGATGTGGACTCTGACCACAATCTATTGGTTATGACCTGTTGGTTAAAACTGAAGAAACTGCAAAGAGGTGGGAATTTAGGGCATGGGTTCCGGATAAGCTGAAAGAACCAGAGTTTGTGCAGAGTTTCAAGGAGAGCATAAGGGAACAATTGACAGGAATGGGGGAAAGAAACACAGTAGAAGAAGAATGGGTAGCTCTGAGGGATGAAGTAGTGAAGGCAGCAGAGGATAAAGTAGGTAAAAAGACGAGGGCTGCTAGAAATCCTTGGGTAACAGAAGAAATATTGAATTTAATTGATGAAAGGAGAAAATATAAAAATGCAGTAAATGAAGCAGGCAAAAAGGAATACAAACGTCTCAAAAATGATCTCGACAGGAAGTGCAAAATTGCTAAGCAGGGATGGCTAGAGGACAAATGTAAGGATGTAGAAGCTTATCTCACTAGGGGTAAGATAGATACAGCCTACAGGAAAATTAAAGAGACCTTTGGAGAGAAGAGAACCACCTGTATGAATATCAAGAGCTCAGATGGCAACCCAGTTCTAAGCAAACAAGGGAAGGCAGAAAGGTGGAAGGAGCATATAGAAGGTTTATACAAAGGTGATGTACTTGAGGACAATATTATGGAAATGGAAGAGGATGTAGATGAAGATGAAATGGGAGATAAGATACTGCGTGATGAGTTTGACAGAGCACTGAAAGACCTGAGTCGAAACAAGGCCCCAGGAGTAGACAACATTCCATTAGAACTACTGACAGCCTTGGGAGAGCCAGTCCTGACAAAACGCTACCAGCTGGTGAGCAAGATGTATGAGACAGGTGAAATACCCTCAGACTTCAAGAAGAATATAATAATTCCAATCCCAAAGAAAGCAGGTGTTGACAGATGTGAAAATTACCAAACTATTAGTTTAATAAGTCACAGCTACAAAATACTAACACGAATTCTTTACAGACGAATGGAAAAACTGGTAGATGCGGACCTCGGGGAGGATCAGTTTGGATTCCGTAGAAAAGTTGGAACACGTGAGGCAATACTGACCTTACGACTTATCTTAGAAGAAAGATTAAGAAAAGGTAAACCTACGTTTCTAGCATTTGTAGACTTAGAGAAAGCTTTTGACAATGTTGACTGGAATACTTTCTTTCTAATTCTGAAGGTGGCTGGGGTAAAATACAGGAAGTGAAAGGCCATTTACAATTTGTACAGAAACCAGATGGCAGTTATTAGAGTCGAGGGGCATGAAAGGGAAGCAGTGGTTGGGAAAGGAGTGAGACAGGGTTGTAGCGTCTCTCCAATGTTATTCAATCTGTATATTGAGCAAGCAGTAAAGAAAACAAAAGAAAAATTTGGAGTAGGTATTAAAATTCATGGAGAAGAAGTAAAAACTTTGAGATTCGCCGATGACATTGTAATTCTGTCAGAGACGGCAAAGGACTTGGAAGAGCAGTTGAACAGAATGGACAGTGTCTTGAAAGGAGGATATAAGATGAACATCAACAAAAGCAAAACGAGGATAATGGAATGTAGCCAAATTAAATCGGTTGATGCTGAGGGAATTAGATTAGGAAATGGAGACACTTAAAGTAGTAAGGGAGTTTTGCTATTTAGGAAGTAAAATAACTGATGATGGTCGAAGTAAAGAGCATATAAAATATAGACTGGCAATGGCAAGGAAAGCGTTTCTGAAGAAGAGAAATTTGTTAACATCGAATGTAGATTTATGTATCAGGAAGTCGTTTCTGAAAGTATTTGTTTGGAGTGTAGCCATGTATGGAAGTGAAACATGGATGATAACTAGTTTGGACAAGAAGAGAATAGAAGCTTTCGAAATGTGGTGCTACAGAAGAATGCTGAACATAAGGTGGATAGATCACGTAACTAATGAGGAGGTACTGAATAGGATTGGGGAGAAGAGAAGTTTGTGGCACAACTTGACTAGAAGAAGGGATCGGTTGTTAGGACATGTTTTGAGGCACCAAGGGATCACAAATTTAGCATTGGAGGGCAGCGTGGAGGGTAAAAATCATAGAGGGAGACCAAGAGATGAATACACTAAGCAGATACAGAAGGATGTAGGTTGCAGTAGGTACTGGGAGATGAAGAAGCTTGCACAGGATAGAGTAGCATGGAGAGCTGCATCAAACCAGTGTCAGGACTGAAGACAACAACAACTACTTTTATATTCTGTGAAAGTTAGATGAATAGTCTAAGTCTATTGTATAGTACACTATTCTGTGTTTTCGTTTTGTTTTTTCTGCTCAGATGTAGGTGGTGACTTGATCTGGTTTCATGTTCATGTAGGGAACTGTTCGTTGGGTACTGATTGATGTTTTTCTTTATGTGAATCACTGTTTGAAAAATGTATTTACAGGGAACAGCCAAGATTCCCATAGATTTAAACATCTTGGTGCAGTGCATTCTCTTGTTACTATTTGTCATAATTCAGATGGCTCTTTTTTGTAGTTTGAAGATTGTTTGCATATTCTGAGTATTTTTTCCCCAAAAGATTATTCCATAACAAATGATTGAGTGCACATAAGCAAAGTAAGTTGCTCTGGTGGATGCATTACTACACACCGATTTTATTAGTCTAAGGGCATAGCATGCTGATGCTATCCGCTTTCCAAGGGCATTAATATGTTCAGTCCATTTTAGTTGAGCGTCAATATGCATCCCCAGAAATTTTGTTTTTGAGACACATTCTATGTTTTCATCTTTCACTTTTATAGAGTTGCCATTGGATTATTTATTGGTGTGGAAGCTGATACTGTTGGTTTTGTTTACATTTAAAGTAAATTTGTTGTTATCTATCCAGCTGCACATTTTCTTAAGTGTTTCTTCAGCTTTATTGTTTAGTATGTTTTGTGATGCATCAGTGAGCAGCATGTTACTGTTGTTGGCAAACAGTACCATTTCACCAAGTTTAACACTCTTTAGTAAATTGTTGATATATATAAGAAAGAGTATTGGACCAAACACACTTCGTTGAGGGACTCCAATGTTAATATACTCTGGATCGGAGACGTATTTTCTAGTGTGATTGTTGTTAGTTTGAGAGATTTGTACCCGTTGCACCCTGTTTTTCAGGTATGAGTGAAAACATCTGTTTGCTACTTCTCTTATGCTGAGTGCATCCAGTTTGTTTAGCAGGATTGTGTGGTCGACTGTATCAAAAGCTTTGGTGAAGTCTAGGAAGATGCCTGTTACCTGGTTCCCTTTATCTAGTTCTTCAATAAGAATGTTTGTAAATTGAGCTATAGCTGTCTGTGTACTTTTGTTAGGCCTGAAACCAAACTGCTCTTTGTACAGAAGATTGTACCTTGTTAGATATCCCATTAGTCTGTTTTTCATTATGGTTTCTATCGCTTTTGAAAAGGATGACAGTAAAGAGATAGGTCTGTAGTTTTCTATATTTTCTGGGTCACCTTTCTTAAGTATGGGTAAAACCTTTGCATATATTAGTGCTTCTGGGAAGTTACCTGTGATGAATGATTCATTTATGATGTGTGTTAAAGGCTCATTGAGACTTTCTATACTGTCCTTAAGCAGGCACATAGGCACTTCATCTATACCTGTTGCAGTTTTATTTTTCAGGTTATGAACAATGTTGGTTATATCTTCTGTGGTGGTGGGTTGCAGCATCATTGTGTTTGTAACATAATTTAGTGATTGTACATACTGTTTTCTGTCAAATTTTTGTTGTAGTTTCATGGCTATATTGCTGAGATATTGATTGACAAATTTTGCTGCTTTTTTAGGCTCTTGTATTATAATTCCGTTGTGATGTAAGAGGATGTTTTCCTGTTTAGCTTTTTTTTCTATTTGTCTCCTGTTTGGTGACATTGCAGGCTGCTTTTATCTTGTTTTCTGCTTTATCTATAATTTTATCATTATGAGACTTTTTTGTTGTTAGTAGCTCTTCTCTATATATTCTTTTGTAGGTGCGGTAGTACTCTTAAGATGCGTGATTATTGGGTTTTTTATGTTACTGAGGTGCTTGAGGGTAAGGGAGGATTTCCTTATCCCACTGCTCACCCAGTTGGTTCTATTTAGAGGTTTGATTACTCTAACTACTTTTGGGGACATTTCTTCAAATCTAAATTTAAATATGAATAGAAACTTTACAAACTTTTTATCCATACCAGCCTCCATGTAGACTTAATCCCAGGCTTCATTGTTAATCTGTGTTGCAAATTCTGATCTTTTTGATTAAAAAAAACTCTTCTATGTGTGAGTATTTTAGTTTTGTTTTCTGCAGGAATGTGTACTTTTAAGATCTGACAGAATTGATCTGAAAGTCCAAGGTTATCTACAATAATGTCACAGTTTCTTTTCTCCAGGTCCATTAGGTCATGATCAATGATTGAAGCTGAAAGCTTGGTTACCCTTGTGGCAGTGTTAGCTAGTGTGATATTTTATAGCTGTACGTGATATTCAAGAATGTGTTGCAGTACCCATCTGGATGCAATGTGTTAATGTTTAAATCTCCACAAATGAGAATTTTGCCCTTGGGCTTAGAAACCAAGCCCAACACTTGCGTTAGTTTTGCAAGGAAGATATCCATGTCTCCACTGGGAGAACAGTAAACACACAAAATAGTAAGACTTGGGAACTTATATGGCTTGCTTATATCTACACCTGATCTCTCTACATGTTTTTCTTCACTCAATAGAATAACATCATTTCTAACTTTATACGGAATCCCTTCCTTTACATATATGTATGATCCCCCACCCCTCATAGTTGTTCTACTATAATGGCAAGCTAGATCATATGAGTTCAAAGTTACATGTGTAATTTCAGACTTCCTACACCAATGTTCTGTTAAGCAAATAAGTGAACAATCAGCAGTCTGTAGCTCCACTTCTAGTTGTTGTATTTTGTTTCTTATGGACTGGATGTTTTGATGGAGAACTGAGAAATACTGAGAAGTGCTTACCTTGGAGACATCATGTTTTTCTTGCTTTCGCTTAAAAAATCATGTGACTTAAGATGAGCTAAGGTTACCTTGTCATTCACTTCACTGATCACTGTTGATATTCTTGGTTCTTCGTTTATTCTCACATGTTTTGCTGGTGCTTCTATGGTTCTTGTTGGTTTTGGCATTGTCTTTGTATCTATTATCATTGTTTTGAAGCTATTTTTGAGTTTTTTTTATTACCTTGGAAATACGTTTAGCTGAATATTCTTTTCCCAGGGCGAAAATGTCATTGGAATAAGGCTTTTGATATCATAGATCACACAAAACTATTGCCTAAGTTTTTACAACATGGGGACTAGAGGAACAACTAACAACTCGATAAAGTTATACCCAAGCAGTCGAAAACAAGTGGTTTAAGTGCAACATCAAAATTTCATCAAACTCACTCAACACTATTCAATCTATGAAACCATTAAATATGGAGTGACACAAGGTTCAGTTCTGGGACCTCTCCTATTGCTGTTATATGTGAATGACCTAAACAAATTCTGCAGGAATGTCATCCAGTTTGCTGACGATACAAGTGTGCTAATGAGTGGGAAAGAAATGGAGATGCTTCAGAAGTCTACAACAGAAACACTGAACAATGTTGTAAACTGGTTCAGTCACAACAAATTGGTAATAAATGCAAGTAAGACAGTGGCACTAAATTTCTATATTGTGAAAAAATGTGAGCAAACTGTTCAGATTCAGATATCTGACAAAGACCTTATAACATGCCAGTACTTAAAGTGATTTATTCTGCTTTAATACAGAGTCACATTTCCTATGGTACAATACTGTGGGGACATCAAAGCAAGGCAGCTAATGTCTTCAAACTACAAAAGAAGGCAATAAGACTGATATGTAGCTTGGCACCCAGAGCTCACTGTAGGCCAAGCTTTAAAAAATTACAGATTATGACCCTGCCGTCAATATTTATACTACAGTGTGTAATGCATATTTAAGGAAAACTATCCAAGTTATCAACAGTATGACATGCGACATAATTATAACACAAGAAACAAGCAGGAGCTAGTTTCTTTCCAATGTAACTATAAAAAAAACACAAAAGTCCTTCTTACATAAGTCCATAAAATTTTTTAATGCCATACCCCAACATATCAGGGATCTTCTAATTCAACAATTAAAAAAAAAAGTAAAAGAATTTCTTCTTGAGCTCAGAATTTATGAAACTGATGAATTTTTAAGGGAGGCAAAGAATATGGTATGACTACACTTTGTGATCAGTTTTTATGGACTTCTATATATTAGTAAGTCTGTAATTGGCTTAATTTACTATGTGTTATTAATTTGTACCTGAAGTTTCTCTGTTTTGTATTTGTGTGAAGGTACCATAATTATTTGTGTAATATTTACATTGTGTAATATTTTTCTTGTTTAGTAATTATTTGTGTAACATTTATACTGTGTAATATTGACTTTTGTAATGCCTCAGATGATCTCTGAGGTCTCTACAACAATAAAAATCAATCAGTCAATGTAGGCAACATTCTATTTCTTAGGAGTATGGCTCCAGGATAATCTTAAGTGGGGGACACATATTGAAAAAGTTTGTAAGAAATTAAGCACTACATGCTACTTAGTGAGAATATTAGAGGTATGCCGCAACAAAGATTCTCTGAAAACTTTGTATTATGTCTATATATACTCACAACTGAAATATGGAATTATTTTCTGGAGTAACTCTTCTGTTAGCCAAAAGCTCTTTAGGCTACAAAAAAGAATTATAAGAATAATGGAAGGTGCAAAACGGAACAAAACCTGTAGACCACTCTTTAAAACGCTAGAAATCCTCCCACTTCCATGTATATATGTGTGTAAGATAACTGTGTTTGTGAAAAAATATTCAGTGGAAAATCCCACTCTCTTCCAGAAAAATGAAAATATCCACTCCTATAACACCAGGCAAAAAGGAGAATTTCATCTATAACACCATCCCAAATAAAAAATGACTGCTATATTGTGGGAAAGTTATTTATAATAAACTTCCCACACAAATTAAATCAATAAATGACCTGGCAAATTTCAAGTCAACTTTTAAGTCAAATTTGACTCATCACTGCTTCTACAGCCTCCACGAGATCCTTCAGAAAGTTCACTAACGATATGTGTCTTTGCCTTAGTGATGTATCATATAAATGTTACCAGAACTTTAATGATTTACCACGTAAATGTTACTGTAATACAAATATTAATCTGCCAGTACAGTACATGCTCTTTCTGCTTTAAAATATCTACTCTTTATTTTTGTACAATATTTGCTCTGTATATTGTAATTCAGTGATCATTTAATGTAGAAATAATGACATTAATGCAAATTTAATATTATATTTTGTTATATATTGACTTGTCCTACATTGGAATGTACTATTTGTGTACTATATGATTACCAGGACCAATAAAACTCAACTCTACTCAAATACAGAAGTGTGTCACTTGTACTATTTTACTTTAGTAATGGATTTTTAAACGAATATGGTACTTTTGAATTTCCATGTTATTTGCTTATCTGTTTCTTTCCCTTAATAATGTGAACTTATTTAGAAATAGTGTGCAATTCTGAATCTTTCAGAAAATATCCACCCATGCACTTTTCTGTTCCTTGGCATTACACATGTATCATATGAACACTTGTATCATTATAAGCTCACTGCCATAATCATTTTAACCATATATCATCTCATCTCTATTTTTGACTTGTCCTATATCATCATGTGCTTTTCTGCACACAATGTATGATCTACAGGATTAATAAAATTACAATTACAATTGCCAGTCCCAAGAACTGTGGGTGTTGTCTCAAGGTCATGCCTCCACAAATGCACAGGCGGGGACTGCAGGTACCAAGAATCCAAAGGAAACATCTGTGGCCTATTGGGAAAATCTGCTTGTGTGTGGCCAGCTAATGTGGAGGTAGTCTGTAACTTCAACCAGAGCCCTTGCATCTCGCAAGGCTTTCTGTAACACTGGGGGCGCTCCTCTTGGACGTGATCCCTATTTGTCACTTGCTCGTGTTTCAATTCACTTTCAAAAGTGTAACAGCTTTTGCTTGCTGTACGAGCATTGTCAACAAACAATTTTCTGTCCTCAGACCCATGGCAGGCCTTATGGTGTTCAAGTTATAGAAAGTGGTGACACAAGTCAAGGTAAATTCAATGGTGAATGACTGGACATTTGAGAGCATCAGGGCCCACAAGACGTCAGAGTTCCAGGTGTATTTCATACTATGCAGCAAAACTTTCACTCTCAGCAACATGGGGAAGATGGGCCCCATCAGCCATGTGGAAGGAGGTAAGCACTCCAAGGTAGTTTTTCTGGTCAGGAAGACAGAGGACATTTGTCTTTTCCGTCAGTACTCAGTAAGTGAAGCACTACAATTATTATTAAGTGACACACAGACCCTGAGGTTTCCCATGTAATAGATGATCTAGGGTCAATGTGTGTGAAAAGAGTTTAAGGAAAGGAAAAGCACCCTCTGGAGCTGGTATTTGAACCCAGGAGCAACATTTGGGGACATTTTTGGAGGAAGGTTCTCATCTTGCATTGTTCTGTATTTTTTTACCGCCTCACAGTCTAACGGTTTCTTAAACAAGCTCTAGAGCATGTTTTTATTCTTATGCAGTGTTCTTTATAAACTCACCAATACTAATGGAATTTTATTGTTGATGATTGCATTGTTTTTAGCCCACTGTTTTTGTGATGTGTTATGCTGTTAAAAGGGTATTCCAGTGATTCTATAAAACCTAAGCATGGAGAACAGGAACGTCAAGTGAGCTGAAAAACCTCGCCAACAGGCTGGTGCTTCAAAGTGACTGCTGTACTTTGGCATTCTCAACCTACTCTTGTGCAGCTTGATTTAAGCTACCCTTTTGCTTTCTAATGTCAAGTGTTGGCACTTTATTTTTGACACTTGCTATTGATTTTGCAGTACAGAGGGAGGACTGGCAAGGTATGCCCTGCTTTCTTGGTATTTTATTCTTCTTCCTTCCTCTTTATATGAGGGGGTTGGTTTCATTAACCCCTTCTTTATTGTGCACACATATTGAAACTGGGTATACCCATATGTTGACGACCACTGTTCTTTCTCTGACAGTATCACATAGCTGATGTCATCATCTTATTGGGATATTGGGTTGTCTTTAGAGTGCTGGTACTTCCAGATCACGCTCCCTATAATATGGCAATATAACACTGACAGTTGTATTTCAAAGTACCTGATCCAGGATAATGTTACAAGGGCGGAAATATTATGGTCTTTGCAGGATATCAAACACCGTCTGTCATTTACTACTACAGGTAAGCAGACTCCTTTATTTCTGGTTATGTTCCCTTATGGTAATGTAGCTGGTAACATGAATCTTGGGTGGACCAAGACATCATACTGTATCATTTATAGGTTAGCTCTGAACTTCGGGAAAAATGTTCTTGCAGATCATGAAGGGTACATTCTCTTTATTTTATGTCCCCAGGGGCTTGGCATTCATTTGCTGGGTACGGACTCCGTGACCCTGGGATTCCTGAGCTGGGGACTGGTAAGTGCCACCAGCCCCTGTCACCATATGCTCTGGGCACGCTTCAGTGACCATCGTGTGGTGCAGCAGTGGAACGTTGTGTGTCTCAGGGAATACGGATCTCAGCTTGACCACCTGGATCGCGAGGATGGAATAAACCTCTATAAAAAAAACCTTCAATCTCAAGGTGTGGTGCGTGCTGATGAGACGCATGGCTGTTGAGGTGGAACAGTCATTAGAGGGCAACTTCTGGGGAACCTGCCGCACCTCAGTTGTATAAGGCTTACCTAGGCATGTGGGGCTCTATCTAGGTGAACTTCTAGTTCCCTAGATGCTTGTGGGACTGAGATGGATCCTTCAAAATCTTTTCCTCCTCCCATCAAAGAGGGTGGACTGCTGGTAGGTTCCAACACCCAATACAACAAGAGGGCACATGTAGCCAGTCCTCCTGACTCAGGAGTGAAATCTGAGATTATCATGACTAGTAACAGAACACATGCTGGTGGTCAGAGTGTGTTTTTAATTGTTAAAAGGAAAGAGGGCAGCTTCGAGAAAATTTCCCCTTTCTATATCCACAAAGGGCTCGAGGGCATTGCTGGCAGTTTGAAATCTGTTAAGCGATTGCATAATGGGCTCAATTACAGCAAAGGTGTTGTGACATGCAGGGATCTGCTGGACATTCCCAAAGAGGAACTGAAAGATGAGTGTCTTCCAGCAGGAATAGCTGATGTGCAAAATATCATGAAGAGGGTGGGTGGGGTTCTTGTTCAGTCAGACTCCTTTATCCTGGCGTTTAACAGCACAAAACTCCCTGAACATATTATGGCAGGTTTCCTTCGCTTAAGTGTGCGGCCTTACGTACCCAACCCAACGCGGTGTTTCAAATGCCAGCGCTTTGGGCGTACTACTGTTGGGTGTCGTGGAGAAGCAAGTACGGTAAGGCCGCCCATGGAGGTGTCCATTGTTTGTCTCCATTGAAGTGTGTAAATTGCTCTAGACCTCACCCCATCTGGAGTCGGAACTGCAATGTGTATCTGGAAGAACAGAAGATACAGGAGCTTAAGACTGAGGCAAAAAAGCTCTATAAAGCCATGCTGCCTCTGTGTTTTGCTACCTCCTTCACTTCAGTTGTTAAACAGCCCACGCAGAAAGCTGACGCTGCTACACAGACGAAGGCTGCTAGTGTTGGCACTAGTACCTGCGTGTGTCTGTGCACTTGTGCTGCTGCAGTCGTTTCTAAGCCTGTCCATCCCCTGATAACTTCAGAAAAAGTTGTGGTTGCTGACACTGTACAGCTCCCTGTCCTTCCAAAGGTTCTGTCTGGTGCACTGTCCAGTGTTGTCACGTCCACAACCACATTTATGGCTGCAAAGTCCACCTAGGGGGAAATAATACAAGGCAAAACGTCAAACAATAGTGGTATCGGGCAGAAAACAGCCTGATGATGTCGACCTTGGCCTCTCTGACATCTCTGTTGATTCTTCTTTAGAGGGTATGGAGCTTGATTTCAGATTGGGGCAACCATCTCGCTACAAAACTGAGCCTCCACCCATTGTGGGTTCCCTTCCCAGTTAGAAAGTCAGGATGAAAGTACTACCCCCTGATAGATGGCTTCCATTATACAGTGGAACATGGATGGATTGAGGACACACATGGAGGAACTGATACTCCTACTGCAGCAACGCCCTTGGTGCTTGTGTTTGTGGGAAACACATTCCAAAGCATATGATGCCCCTGCACTATGGGGTTATATCCTATATCACAAGGATGACCTGAGTGGAGAAAGAGTCAAAGGAGCAGTTGCTGTGTTTGTGAATAATGGGCACCACTCCTCTGTTCTTCCCCTGGAGACTGACCTGCAAGCAGATGCAGTTGAAATTTCTGCACGTCACAGGCTTACAGTTTGTTCTCTTTATTTACCTCCATTAGATGCAGTAGACTCTGAGGCTCTCACAAATCTTATCACACAATCCCCTGACCATTTCTCCTCCTGGGTGACTTCAACGTCCACCATGTCCTGTGGGGCTCAACGTCTACTTGTCCTTGGGGTCGAGTTTTGGAGAGCCTCTTGACATCTGGAGAGCTGTGCATCCTACACTGGTGCTCCAACTCATTTCTGCACTGCTACTAGGTCATTCTCAGCCATCAACCTATCTTTCTGCTCTCCAGCCCTTGCAGACTCTGTTCACTGGGAGCTCATTGACGACCTTCATTCCAGCGACCACTACCCGATCTGCCTTCAGCTACTCGATGGTGTGCTGCTCAAACAGAAGCCACCAACATGAATGACTGGCAAGGCTAACTGGATGCTGTTTGGCCAGTTGGCTGTGTTTCAACACTGTGTTAGCCTCCAGGAATGGGTAGATCACATCACATATGTGACCCATCATGCTGCTGATCTATCCATACCACAATCTTTCAGCCCTCTTCAGAAGCGACCTGCCCCTTGGTGGTGAGAAGAGTGCCATTTAGCTATCCAGGACAGGCGTGCGGCTCTTCAATGGTTTAAATGCCGCTTGACGGACAATCTCACAAACTTTCGAATCACAAGAGCTAAGGCTCGGCATGTCATTAAAGAAAGCAAAAAGCAGTCATGGTATGAGTTCCTGAACTCCATCAATCATTCCACTTGTTCCTTAAAAGTATGGGAAGCCATCTAGAGGATTTCTGGTAAACACAGCCGTTTACTGATAACTGCGTTGCTGAACCAACGGTGCCTCCAAACAACACCTAGAGACATTGATCAGACACTGGCCAAGCATTTTGTACAAACTACTGCCAATGCAAGCCAAGTTCCAGTGTTTTGTCACTACCGTGTGACTGTCGAGAGGGAAATGTTGGACTTTAGGTCGAACAGTTCTGAGGCCTACAACTCCCCTTTCTCCATGTGGGACCTCGAATCGGCACTGACTGAGACTTCTGACATTGCACCCAGTCACAACCACATCTGGTGCTGCATGTTTTGACATCTGCCAGCGGCATCAAAGGAAATCCTCCTCAAATGTTTTAATCTAATATGGCAGATAGGCATCTTCCCCCACTCTTGGAGAGAGGCAGTTCTCATCCCTCTCCTCAAAACAGGAAAGGGCCACACATGTCTGAGTAGTTATTGGAGTATCGCCTTGACAAGCTGTGTAGGAAAGACCCTGGAATGGTTAACTGTCATCTGGTCTGACTGTTAGAGACCAGGCAACTCCTTGGGCGCTCTCAGTGTGGATTCTGAAAATTTCCGTCCACAGTCGACAACCTGACCCTCCTAGAGGTGGCTATTCAGCAGGCTTTCCTCCGTAAGCATCACTGCATTGGCATATTCTTTGACGTCAGTAAGGCATACGATACTACTTGGAGACACTGTATTCTCGCACAACTGCATCAGTGGGGCTTTCATGGCCACCTCACCATTTTCATTCAGTCTTTCCTGTCTCAGCATTTTTTCCAAACCCGAGTTGGTGGCACACTCTCTGATTGATTTGAGCAGGAGAATGGTGTCCCCCAGGACAGTGTTTTATGTGTTACCCTCTTTTCGATAGCCATCAACAGTATAACATCTACAGTAAGGAGTCAAGTACAGTGCTCCTTATTTGTGGATGACTTTGCTGTTTTCTGTTCCTTCTCCAGTGTTGCTATGGTGAGCCGTCAGTTGCAACTTACAGTGCTGTGGTTAGAGGAGTGGGCAGTTTTCTGCCTATAATTGTGTGTGTGTGTGTTCATTTTAACCATTCTCATTGGCCTAATAATTTGCCTGCCTTGTATATGGAGGACACTATCCTACATTTTAGAGACACAGTGTGGTTTCTGGGCCTCATTTTTGACGCCAGATTGCCATGGTTGCCATACCTGCGAGACTTAAAAGCCAGAACCCTGAAGGCACCGAACCTCCTCAAGTGCCTCAGCCACAGGTTTTGGGGAGTGAACAGGGCATGTCTCTTGCAGTTTTATCAGGCTTCTGTGGATTCGCGGCTAGACTGGGTGCACAGTGTATGGGTCAGTGAGGCCCTCTTATTTGCAGATCCCTGACACTGTCTACCATGCGGGGATTCGACTGGCCACAGGTGCTTATTGGACCAGTCCCGTACCCAGCCTCTGTGCTGAGGCCAGGGAACTGCCACTTACCATCTGGCGGCAGCTCTTCCTTGTGCACCCGGTGTCTAAATTTCTTGCAGCTCCAACCTCACCTGCTCACCATATTGTTGCTCATCCGCCTCTGGAAAATCTTTTTTTCCCACAGTCCACAAGTCATGATGCTGTTTGAGATCTCTGTATTGCAACATGTGCTGGAGTCCCTTGGTGTGGAGCCCATACGGCCCCAAAATCCAGGGTTTTAACCTCCTGCCACCCTGGTTACTGGAGAGGCCCAGAGTGATTTTAGATTTTGTGTGGTACAAGAGAGACTGCACTCCTGTCACCATTTTTAATTCAACATTTTCTGCTATTTTATCGGAGCACTATGACTAGTAGCTGTTTTTATGGATAGGTCAAAACAGGTGGATTCCGTTGGTTGCTCTGTTATTTTTCTGGATCGTGTCCTCAAGGTCTGACTGCCTCGGTCGGAGGATGAGTGGCTGGAAATGACTGACAATAAGCTCCGTTTATTCAAGCCCACATCGCATGTGTGGTGTACTTCCTTCCAGCCCCGTGGATGGGAAGAGGTTCTCCTCACTCAGCTTCGGATAGGCCACAGTCCTATGATGCATGGCTTCCTGCTCCAGCGAGAGGACCCCCCAATATGCGGTGCTTGTGGTGTCAGGGGTCTGTGCATTTTATTTCTGACCAGTGGGCTGTGGCCAACTTACTAGTAGATGTGCCATCTATTCTAGTAAATACTCAAATGAATGTGATTAAAGTTTTAAAATTTTGTGACTTGTCCAAGGTTTTTACCAAGATTTTATGGAGAGGGTGTTAATTTGTTCACAGGGTGACTGGCCTGCCCATATTTTACGTAAGTGGCCAGCCAGTGACAATTTCCTGTGGCATCCTTGATGTTCCTTTCTTGTTTTCCTTACATTTTATTTTGTTATACAGGATTTTTCATCTTTTCCCACTTTCTTTGTGTGTATGGTTCAATTTTACTAAGTTTTTCTATATTTGTTTCTTTTAACATGTGTCAGGGCACTGATGACCTTGACACTGGGTGCCCTTAAGTCCAAACAAACACACACCTGTTTATTTTACATGTCTAATTCCTTGGGAGCAAATTGAAGGACAAATCACCGAGATCATGGAACATGTCAGTACATGAAATTACAACATAAAAGTAATAAAAGATAAAATAAAATGTTTATGAACCCAAAAAAGACAAGTCATAAGTTTAAGTAAACACAATCAACAATATAACATAGGACTCAGCTTAATTTTTCAAGGAACTCCTCGACAGAATAGGAAGGACTCATGAGGAAACTCTTCAATTTCGATTCTGTCTTGCCACCATCTCTCCGTCTTCACCTTGGTCCAGTCTTCTCCTTTCTTCTGCACGCATTCCTCTACTCCTTTCAGCCATCTGTCTCTTGGTCTTCTTCTTGGTCTCTTTCCCTCCAGTTTCATCTCGTGTATCCTCTCCTCCTCCATTCTCCTAATGTGTCCATACCATCTCAGCCTTGATTTCTCTATCTCCTCCGGTAATGGTTCTACCTTCATTAACTCTCTGATCATCTCATTTATTAACCTTTCTATCTTTGTTTCTCAAGAATTTCATCTCGCTAGCTTTTACTTTGCTTTTCCCTCTTCCTTTCATAATCCACGTTTCTGATGCATATACATAGTATGACTGGTATATAATCTGTCATTTTTTCCATCTTCCTGTATCAGGCTTCCTAGGTACTTGAAACTCTTCACTCTCCTCAATTGTTCCTCAAAAATTGTTATTCCAGTTGATCCTCTCTCCTTCTTTCTTGTTGTGATAATCATATCACTTTTACTTGTACTAAATTTCATCCCATATTCTTGTACTGTTCATTGCCATACGTCCAACTGCTCTTGTACATCCTCCTACTTATTCCCCCAAATCATCAGATCATCTGCAAACACCACAGCTTTCAGCTTCCTTTCACCAATTACTTGTGCTACAGTACTCGTTATATCATGCATTAGTACAATGAAGAGTAATGGTGAAAGTGCACTTCCCTGCCTCAAGCCATTCTATCAGTGTTATCCTCCGATAGTTCTTGCACTATTTTCTATTTCCCTTCTTAAAGATCGGGACAATTACTCCCTTTTACCAGTCTTCTGGGATCATCTTCTGTCTCCATACAATTTTCATTACTCGATATAGCCATTGTATCCCACCTCTCCTGCTGCTCTCACCATCTCTACACTTACTCATTCAGACCTGGTGACTTCCCTCCCTTCATCTTGCCCAATGCCTCTTCGACTTCTCATGTAAGGCCTTTTTCTATTTGCTGTTCCTCCTCTTTTTTCTTCTTGGCTTGTTCCTCCTCATCCAGGTCTCCATTCGAGTTCAGGAGTTCTTCAAAATACACCTTCCACGTATTCTTGAGTTCCTCCTTATTCTCTACATCTTGTCCACTTTTGTTCACCATTTGAGCATAATCTGTTGTACCATTCTTCCTCTTACTTTTAATCATCCCATATAACACCTTTTTTGAACCTTCACTATCCTCCTCCATCATTCTGGTCCACTGTTGCCTCTACTTTCTTCTTTCCTCCACCACCACTCTTTTTGCTTCTTTCTTTCTTGCCTGACACTCTTCCCTTGTCTTTACTGTTCTCTTCTGGAACCATACCCTAAAGGCTCTATTCTTCTTTTGTACTATATCCTTTGTTTTATCATTCCAGCAGGGTGTTTCTTTCCATCTCTTTTTTGTTGCTTGTCCTCCCACATACTGCTTCTGCCACACTTACTAATGTTCCCTTGAATCTACCCCACTCATCTTCTACTGTTTTTGGTTCATCCTTTGAGATGCTTTCCTTTACTACTCGTAGGTACTGTAGCCTGCTTTCTTCCTCCTTCAACTTCCATACCCTTATACATCTTTCCTGGTTTTCTGTCCCTTTATTATCCTTAGTCCTTATCAGGTTCATTACCAGTGATCAGTGATCGCTATCCAAGTCCTCTGATGGTAATACCTTAAGGTCAATGATGTTCCTATTCATCTCACTATCATACAGGAAGTAGTTAACTATTGACTTTCTCTGGACTGGGTAATCTTGTGGCTTTCCTTTTCCTGAACCAAGAGTTCCCAACCAGCAAGCCATTCCTTTGACAGAACTCCAATAGTCTTTCACCTTCCACATTTTGGCAGCCCCAAACCTCTGGTCCAAGCACACTTTCACAACCTTATCTTTCTCCTCCAATGTGTGTGTTTAAATCCCCCATTACTGTCATATTCTTCCTTCCCATCTGCTTCTGCATGCCCTCTTCAAGCTCTTGCTTCTCCTCAGAACTGCAACCCACCTGCGGTGCATACACTTGTATTACCTCTAGGATCGTCCCCTCCTTGAGTTATATTTTGTCTTCATCATCCTATCATTTACTCTCTTCACTTCCTCTTTTAATCCATGTCTTACTACTATTCTGACTCCATTTCTCCTTCCCTCCTCATTTCCACTCCAGTACAGTTAGTAGCCTTTCCTCAGTTCTCTTTTTCCTTCTCCTTTCCATCTCATTTCAGCTAATCCCAATAGGTCTACCATCTCCTCCACCTTTCCAGTCAATGTTTGTATATTTAATGTTCCAAATCTTAGTCCTTATTTATAGTCAGTTTGTTGTCGATTAAATCTGTCCTTTCTGAGGCCTGTTCTATTTTTGAAAACAGAAATCATAATGCACTACTGGCTTGCTGGGCCTATAGCAGCTTCACCACAGGCCTATTAGCCGCCACCTTTCAGGGGTCCTATAGGACCTTCATAGCTATCGTAGCGGTCCCGGGGCACACACAGTCCCCACTGTACCTTGCTCCTATAGGTAAGCCCCTAATTCATGCCACTGACCCTCCCCCATGACTTGGATGAGGGGTTGGACTTGAGAGAAACTGGGCATCTCATATAAATGAGGAACAGGGGTGGCCCCAGCACTGATCCCTGGGGCAACACCCATTTAACCATACCTCACTCAGATCCCACATCATAGCCATTCTCGAAACTGTGGATAATGACCTTTTGCAGTCTGTTGTTAATGTAGGAGGTGAACCAATTGTGAGCTGCTCCCCGTATTCCATAATGGCCCAACTTCAGGAGCAATATTTTGTGATTAACACAAACATCTTAGTAAAATCAAAAAAGGTGCCTAGCATTTGAAACCATTTATTTCATCCATTTAGTACCTCACAGAGAAAAGATAATATTGCATTTTCAATTGTTAAACCACTTCTAAAACCGAACTATACATCTGGTAGCAAATTATTTGAAATAAAATAATCAATTATCCTTACGGACACAACCTTTTCAATAATTTAGCAAAAACTGATGGCTTAGAAATGGGTTTAAAATTGTCTACATTATTGCTTTCTACAGAGCAGCTTTACTACTGAGTACTTCAGTTGTTCAGGAAACTGACTACTCTTAAAGGAAAAATTACAAATATGGCTAAGTACAGGGGTAACTGCTAGGTACTCCATCATATCCATGAGTCTTTAGTCTTCAGTGATTGGATTATTGACTCAATGTCCCCCTTGTCAGCATTACAGAGGAGATTTCAGACATCAGTCTCAGAAAGGCATTTTCCAAGAGAGTTAAATGATTACCTGTAAAACTAATTTTTTATTTAATACTCAGAAAGTTAAATACTGTACATGTATCTGACTTACCAGTAAAAGAAATATTTTTACATTGAACTCACTTTATATTGTTCACCTTGTGCTGCTGACGAGGCACTTCCTTCACAACTGACCATGTTGTTGTTGTTGTTGTCTTCAGTCCTGAGACTGGTTTGATGCAGCTACAACTGACCATATGGTTTTAATTTTATCCTGTGAATTTGTGATTCTATTTATGTCCACATACTCTTTGCATTCCTAATAACATTTTTAAGCACCTTAAAATACTGTTTATAGTGGGCTTCTGTAGCTCAATTGTGACTACTTCTAACATTTTGATATAATTCCCACTTTGTTTTATGTGATGTCCTTAACCCACTATTCAACTCACCCAGGCTGCCTTTTACTGCTATTGCACTATTCAGAACATTCTAATGGAAAGCAACTTTCAAAGAACATGAGAAATGTGTCAAGGGAAGCATTATATTTGTCATCTGTGTTATTGGCACTATAAACATCCTGCCACCCTTGTCCCTTAACAAGGTTTAAAAAACTCTCTATTTCCATTGTATTAGCTTTTCTACACAGTTTGTAATTACATATAACTTTCGTTTGGATACAAAAACATTTTAGTATTAAAATTTGTGCTTCATAGTCTGAAAGGCCATTCACTCGTTTACTAACAGAATGCCCATCTAGTAATGAAGAATGAATAAAAATATTGTCTATGGCTGTGATATTGTTACCCTGCACCCCAGTCTGCATCAGGTCAGATAAATTTAGAAGATCCTCCAACATCCTTTTTCTTGCACAGTCATATACAAAATTAATATTGAAGTCACCACATGTAACTAATTTTTGGTACTTCCTATAAGAGAACCAAGAACCTCTCTAGCTTGAGCAGAAATTCTCTGAAGTCCGAGTTTGGGGACCTATAAATAGCAACAATTAGAAGTTTAGTTCCCCTAAATTCAACTGCCCCTGTACACCATTCAAATACCTGTTCAGTGCAGTGCCATGATACATCTATGGACTCAAATGAAATACCGTACTGTGTTTTCATACACAGCCACTAACCCACTCCGCAAAGAACTTATTGAAAAACAGCCAGCTAATCTGTATCCTGGTAAAGGAAGCCTCTGAATTGTTAAATAATTTAAGTGTTGCTCTGAGATACCAATAATGTCCGAGTCAATATCTATAAGTAGTTCACAAACTTTATCTATAATAACTTTTATATTTTGTTGAAAAAAGCTAATTCCTTTAATATCTGGATCCCCAACCTCCTTTGAAGACCATTCCTTTGTTAGAGGGGCTTCCTTTAAGCAGGGATACCTATCAGCTAACTTCAATCTAAAAAAGTTGCAGCTCTAACACCAACTACTACAGTAATTTTCCCATTAGTTATCCCACTACCACCCACTACACTGTCCTCGATAAGCTTTGCATCCTCCCACTCCCATACCCACTGAGGTGCACACCATGCCTAATAACTCTGATCTATTGGTAGACTCAAGTGACACCACTAAAATGTGAGCCATGCCCTACACCATCAGTGTCTTCTACAGCCCCATGCCTAACAGTAGCATTAAGATAAGGCCAATCATGACGCTGAAATCAGTGTCATCAGTTTGAGTAACTATATTTGCCAGGTCACCACCTACATCATACTCCCCATCCCTATCAAGACTATTCCCAGCTCCACCCACAATCACTACCTGATCCTCTTTTGTAAAATTCCTACATAACTTCTCTATGTTAACAGTCACCTGAGTCAGCCCTGCACTAATGCTGGTGACCTGATACTCACTCCCCAGCACTTCCTGCCACTGCTGATCCACATCTCTGCCATGCGAACTACCTATCAGCAGAACCTTCCTCTTTCTGGTAGGATTTGCATCTGGCTTAGGCTTCCTAACTGCTGCATGTTCCTACACCTACAGCTACAAGAGGCTCTTCTCCACTAAACTCTGACAGTCGGTCAAATCTAATGATTATACGCAAAGTAAAATTGTCTGAATACCTCCTCCTCCCAACTGCCTTCTTACCAACTGCCACTTTTGACTCCCCAGTGCCTTTCACCCTCCTGTTTGTAATCTCATATGATGAGATTGGGTTACAGAGAATGGATATTGCCCTCAGATACTGGCACAAAGTAAACAATCAGGTTGAAGCACACTACTTTTTCTCTGCATTTTTAAGCCTTATTACTGCTGCCAATATTTTGGATGGCCTTAAGAAAGAAACTTCTTATATGAATTGAAGCGTATTCATGGAGACAGTGCATCTCCTTTTATTGCTGAGGCATCTTGTGGTCACCGTACAGTTCACCAGAGTTTTTTCTGAGATTGATTTATCATGTGTTGAAGAATTTATGTGCAAGAGGAGCTGATTACAAAAGATTTAATAATACAAAAAACTTGCCCTTCAGTTAAAAGTTTTGCTCCATGTGCTGGCTGGAAAATGAGGATTTGGCCAATATGGGTGTAAAAGTTATGCCCTTTTTAAAGACTTACAAGAACACATTAAAGGAGCTCAAGATTATTTACTTACAGCTGGCAGATTATGTTGAAGAACTTGGAAGATCCTCTGCCGCCGGCTAAATTACCTGTTTTTGGCTTTGTTTAGGGGCAAGTCGCACCCTTTTTGAGGGAATTCCTATGTGTGGCCGCATGCCACCTTTCCAGTACAATGTTTTGTCTTCTATTATTGTTGATGCAATGTCCATAGTAGTTAAGCCTAATGTATTATATACTTGAACGCAGCATGTGATATAAATCTCAATAATGAACCTAGACATTTCCCACCAAAGAAATTAACTCAGGTTATGCTGTATGGTCCTAGTTGAGAAAGATAAAAGGCCTCCAAAGATATTTTAACTTTCAGAACTGAGTGCAGGGACTTTTTGGGCAAAATGTGCTCAAACCTCCTTTTCAAGTCACTGTTAAAGAATAGCATTTGTAGATAATAAGCTTTTGTGATACAGTTGTAATAAATAGCACCCCAAGAACCAGTAAGACTTACATCTCAAATTCCTTGCAGACATTCTCTTCATGCTATTATATGAGTTCGAAGGCCAACTTCTTAGCAAGCAATAATATTTGGATCTCTGTGTGCACTACAAGAGATGTAAGATGAGAGTTGATCACTTTTGGAGAGACTTATTGACTGTTGGTTCCACCTGTCAGCATTTGTATAGCTTTCTTCAAAAGGTCCTCTTGCTGAAACATGGTCAAGCCTTCACAGGGCAAGGTTTTCCCATTAATAAGGAGTGTATTACAATCAAACAAGAAACTAATCACTGGACCCATATGTCAAATACATGATGTGCTGAAATTGGCTAGTGATGTCTTCAAGAATGGCATTAACAAGAGAATTATTTTGGACTGTTGCAGTCCTCGAGAACGGTATGGTGAGGATTTTAAAGCAGAATCAATGTGAAGATAATGAAGTCGAGAGAGCTACATGGAAGAGGTCCATCGTCCAGCAACTTATTGAACTAAAGGCCAAAAAGTTACAGATACTGGCTAGTAGGGCCACTGAACTAAGTGTTATTGACAGACATCATTTCTCTCACAAAGGAGTTTTGACTGGTTTTCATTGATTGATTTTAATTGTTTGCTTGACTTTTTATTGTTTGACAAAACACTGAGTATTATTTGGCAAAGTAACTGTCACTATACACTGATGAGCCAAAATATTAGGACCACTGCCCACCACGAGGCCGAATACCTCCTGGTCGTGTTGCGGCAATATAGTGCAGTGAGGAAAGAAAGCAAGTCGAAGAGAGATGAATGGACAGTCATTGTAGCAAAGACAGTGGAAATCCACTGATATAAGTGATTTTGACAAAGGGCACACTGTTGTGACACAGTGACTGGAAATGAGAATCTCTGACCTGTCGAGGAGCACCAGTCCTCGAGCTGCAGGTAAATCATTAAAAACCACAGATTTACATCATACGCAGATAAGACCTGAGCTGGAGGCAGGTTGGAGAGACTAGATCTGATGAGTGGGCCTGCATATTAATGGGAACGAAAAGGCTTCAGATCGGAGGGGACAATCCATCAGTGACACCCACGGAACTGGCCTGTCGTGGAAAATCGCTCGTATGTGGTCAGTTATTCATGCCCATAGTCATGTGTCACTGCCAGCATGTTGATGAACTGAGACAGCTCTGATCAATCTCTGCATCAGATAACTGTGTGAACACTCTAAGATCCAAACAAACTGGTCCTCACACCTCCCTGCTGCTCTCGTTGGCAGCTGCTCGGCTAGTGGCAAGCAGCAGCGGCACTACTGAGGTAACCAGTGGGGAGGGGAGAAGTGGTAGAAACAACGGAGTAGGGAGGAAGCGCATAACATTCAGCAGTTGTACTCAGCTGCACCCAGTGACGATGTGTGGCGTATATAAACAAACAATTTCATCCAGAGAACCAAAAACGAGATTTTCCAGTCCCCCCCCCCCCCCCTTTCATTAGTCCCCTATTCAGATCTCCAGGAGGGAACTGCTAAAAGGAAGGTGACTACACAGATATAAAAAAACCAACTAAATCACCATTCGGTGAGTGTGAATGCCAGAAGGTTGTATGTGGCAGGGAAGCAATCAAAACCAAAAAGGGAAATGCAAAAGCTCAATTGAGGTAAAGTAAAAGTCAGTGAAATGAAGTGGAAAGAACATAAAGATTTTTGGTTATTTGGATACAAAGTAATATCAACAGAAAATGGCACAATGAGAGTATGATTCATTACGACTAAAAAGTGAATTATTGTGAACTGTCCAGTGATAGAATTATTCTCACCAGGAAACCAATGCAAACAACAACAGTCCAGATAACAGGTGGTTATAATTAAAGTGCAGCTGCTGACGGAGGTCCCTCGTGGCCTGTAATTATTGATATGCTAATCCATTACCACAGAACCAGTTTACCCTGGAAAACAAATTAGTTCCAGTTGTGGCCCGAGAAGAGAGAACATGCCCTGTTACTGACACTGTTTTATGTGAATGGTAGTAATATGGTGCTGTGTTCAGAGAGTATCACCAACTGAAAGGTTTCAGGAGAGGCTCAATGTTATTATATGGTTTAAAGAAGATTACAAAGAAATTCAAACACATGCATGAGCTTTGCGTTGCACCTGGAAGAGGAAAGAGTCATATCCTGATGGAAGTTACTGACAATGTTGCTGTTGCTGTAACTGACCATGCAGCACATGCCCTGGGTAGTGCTAGAGCTCGTACAGTGTGATGACAGTTGTCCATTTCATGGTCAACTGTACAGAAAGTTTTACAGTCAGTTTTACATTGGCACCTGTACAACATCCAGACTACGCAGGAACTGAAGCATCATGATTCACAACAATATTCTGAACTTGCTCTTCAGTTACTGGCATGGATCAAAGTTGATGACAAGTGGTCATATAATATTAATGGAGTGACAAGGCACATTTTACAATACAGGACACAGTGAATACACAGAAATGCTTGACTTGGGGTACTATTAACCCATTAATGGCCACAACAATTTTCTGTTTTTGATTAAATTAAGTCAAAGTAGTCCTTTTAAGGGCAGCAACATGTTTCAATGACTAAAATATTAATTTTTAATTTTCACAATGTTTTATTTCACATATGATAAAACATATGATGGGCATTTACATTTACAGTTCAGTAGCACAATGTAAATTTTGTGCAGCAAGAAAGCAATGTTACAGCTACTTTTATTCATAAAAACTGACACATTACTCTTATTTAAATTTATAACCAATCATTAATGGTATTGGGAATATAAAAATAAACTGGATGAAATCCAACATCACATTATATCAACGATATGTTCTGTTATTTCGCACAATGTTTACCTGTGATACTGCTAAAACCCAGAAGCTGGATGAAGATGAACATTACATTTTATGCAATGAAATTTTGTGAATTTTCTGCAATTTTTACATCTCCTCTAATTTAGAATTTTGTCCACAAAGTGTCCAACATTGTCTCTGCAGATATCATTTGGTACACTGTTCCTGGATTTTGTCATGGTTGCCTGAAGGGTTATCCATTTCTGGTTACATCAATAGAGGTAGTGCAACACTTCATCAGAACACCAATAAGCTTATGTTATTTATGTTTCTATACAGCATCCACATATTAATGAGGCTACCATTAAGGCAGATTCTAACAAGAGGCAAGTACTATGTCTTAGAGCAGATCTTCATTCTATATAGACCTGTCAGTCTGTCGAAAAGATTGACACCTTCCCACCCCTTTGTTGTAGAGTTGTATTAAGCCTGGTTGAGGCACAGTTACATGTTTTCATTCTGCTTTATTCCATCTGTTGCAGGTTCCCTTGGTAAGACAATCACAGTTACAAGTTTTTGTTCTGCTTTACTCCATCTCTAGCAGGTTCCCTTGGAAGACACTCATTGATTTGCAGACTTGTTGCTACCACCATCACTTGGCTGTTATCACGCCACTTTAGCAGTTAAAGTCATTCATCTTGGAGATCCACAAGGTTCCTTTTTTAAGTTTTTCGTAGAGCTTTCTCAACCCCTCCCCCCCCCTCTCTCTCTCTCTCTCTCTCTCTCTCTCTCTCTCTCTCTCTCTCTCTCTCTCTCTCTCTCTCTCTCTCTCTCTCCCTCTCTCTCTCTCTGGATAGTG
The DNA here is from genome assembly GCF_023897955.1 of Schistocerca gregaria. Classification (NCBI taxonomy): domain Eukaryota; kingdom Metazoa; phylum Arthropoda; class Insecta; order Orthoptera; family Acrididae; genus Schistocerca; species Schistocerca gregaria. The sequence continues at coordinate 55,215,528 of NC_064925.1, read as the reverse complement.
CCAATGTGGTGTAATTCATGCCTGATGCGTAATTCCAAGTGGCTGAGAGTTGAAATAGTTGTCAATAAAGACAGCAGAATTAGAAGCGAATAAACCTAGACAATGTTTTTCTTTAACTGAAGTTTCCAATGTTTTTCCTTCTTCTTTGTCACCAGCACCAGAGTAAGGACTGAACTTCACAATATGGCCCTCAGATGTTGCAAGGCACCCAACTTTTAACCATAGTGATTAGGTTTTCCCCTTATGAATTTTTTTTCATCTTGTTATGTCCTTAGTAGGGTTCCATGGCTTCATCTAAAGAGAACAAATGTCCTATTGACTGAACAAGTTGCAGAAACATGCTGTTGAGGTGTTTCAAAAGCGCATAATTTTGTAAGTTTCATTACTTAGATCTATAGTTGTGTTATCATTGAAATGCACAAAGTGATGGATTTTTTCAAACCTGTTTTTACTGAGTGAATTACTTACAAGGTAATTGTAAGTATCTGCCCCTGTCTCCCAACACATTCGAGGGGAATGGACTGTAACCAGAAAGAATAACGATTCCAAAATATTTGCATAATTCATCAACTGATAGTTCAAATTCTAAATATCCTTTATTAGCAGCATATTTCACTGTCTCTTTACAAATGTACTCCATGAATTCTTCATTGAAAACGTCCTTGAATAAATTTACAATCATCTTATGCGACTGCTTCATTTAAGCCATTAGAACAGGTTCTGTTATATTACCAGTGAAATATACTCAACTGCCAACGTTCATGTTTTCAGGTTTTTTTTTCTCTCACAGGCTGCACAATAACATTGTTTCTGTTTCCTTCTAAAGCGGTCTGTACTTCCATTGGCTGCGAAAGAATTCCTTTACAAATGTCAGTAAAACTAATGAGTCTTTCATTGTCACTAGGAGTATCATCAGGCACAATTGGAATCATTTCCCATCAGGCGATGGATGAAGAAATAAATCCGGCTCATCAGCTCATTCTATTTCAATGTAGGTACTATATTCATTGTTGAGATTCTCAAGTAGTGTTAGAATCTCTTCTGCATCAGCGGAATTGTCAGGATTATAATAGTATTCATTTGACCTGACAATGAAATATATCACCTAAGAATCTAGCAAAATGACCTCAGGAAACAAATGGTTCAAATGGCTCTGAGCACTTTGGGACTTAACTTCTGAGGACATCAGTACCCTAGAACTTAGAACTACTTAAACCTAACTAACCTAAGGACATCACATACATCCATGCCCGAGGCAGGATTCGAACCTGTTGCGCGGTTCCAGACTGTAGCGCCCAGAACCACTCGGCCACTCCAGCCGGCCTCAGGAAACAACTGCATCTATTTATTTTGCTCTAAAAGTAAAAAAAAAAAGGAAACGTTTTCTGAATTGTGTTTCAAAGTAGTGATAGTTTCTCATTGAATGGCATATGATACAACAAAGTATTACTCTATTATATAATCCTAGATAAAGATTTTACAACCAGAAATATCATCATCCTTAATTATTATTCTGATCTAATCCTAAAACCATAAGCCACTCACCTGTCACTCATTATGTTGCTGGTTCAGAGTAGCACCAAAAGTAAATGGCTAACTGTGCAATAATGGTATTTTTGTGTCACTGAAAACTACCACAGTGTGGAGCAGCACCCACTGACTGTACACACAAATATTTGTAAGCAGCCTACACCATTCTATCTTGTGGTAACAACACAAAATAAAAGCACACATGCAATGTACAATATAATACACGATGGGCATTAATGGATTCTGTGTTATGCAAGAAGAGCCACTGTACCTGCCATATGTGACTGTGTAGTAAGGATTCACAAGCATCTTTATTCTGAGTCTGTTCTTCTTCGAAGAGAATACACCCAGAGGGCTTGTCAGATGCACCGTAACATCTGCACATTATCAGACCACCTTGTACAGAACATGATTCTTGCTTTGGAAGAGTGGAACTGTGTAGAATCTTTGTTTTCATGCAAGGTGGGCAACATCGCATGTCACTCAAGCAGTGAAAGATCTACTTAATGCAACATTCCATAAACGTATATCTCCACAGGTTTTGCAGATGCGTGGCCTGTAAGATCACCTGATCTGAATCCATGTGTATTTGGCCCTGGGGATATCTAAAATAACAATTCACCAGGGACATGTCCCGTCTCACCTGATCTGAAGGCCACATTACAGAAACACATTGCTCAGATTCCACCAGTACTGCTGCCACCAACTGCTGATCACGTCATTTTATTGATGCAGCATCTCGTCAACATTACCTGTGCTCATATTGAACAAATTGTGTATGCAGCGGTTAATAATAAAATCAATACTATGTTTATTTCACTTGTTTGACCTTTTGTGCACATGTCGTTTTCCTAATCCTTACATACGGAAACATTTCTGTGCATCTTTCCTGCATTTACAGTAGCAGATTTGCACCGGGTGATCAAAATTGGAACTAATTTTTTTCCGCGTAAATCAATCCTACATTAACACATTAGAAAATCTATCAAGCTTCACTGCTATATTGTAATCAGAGCCCATACCGGACCTCCATGAGTAGCAGCACTTTAATTATAACCACCTGGTAAATGCTGATGTCACAAGCCAAAGATGAAGAGATTGTATGGAAAGGAATGGAAGGCAGAGTTACAGGAGAATACAGGTTCAATAGTAGGAATGAGGGAGGAGAAAGATTCCTTTACTCATGCAATCAATTTCAACTAGCAACAGCAAATACACTGTTCAAAAGTAGTAAGATGAGGAGGAGGAGTACTCTGAAAGGGCCTGGAGGTATAATGGTCATGTGGAGACTCTGATATGAGATACTGAATTGTAAGACATATCCAGGGGCAGATATAGACTCAGACCACAGTTCAGTGACGATGAAAAGATGGCCAAAACTTAAGAGAATGGTCAGAATGAATACATGTGTAAGGAAGTGAGATACTGAAGTACTGAGGAAAAAGCATGCGAAGTTCAGAAGAACGCGAAATCCCGAAGATGGGCTAAAATTTACAGACGCGCGAAATTTGGCACGTACTTCGATGCGAGATGCCTTTAATAGGTTCCACAACGAAACATTGTCTCGAAATTTGGTAGAAAATCCGAAGAAATTCTGGTCGTATGTAAAGTACACAAGCGGCAAGACGCAGTCAATACCTTCGCTGCGCAGTGCCGATGGTACTGTTATCGACGACTGTGCTGCTAAAGCGGAGTTATTGAACGCAGTTTTCCGAAATTCCTTCACCAGGGAAGACGAATGGAATATTCCAGAATTTGAAACACGAACATCTGCTAGCATGAGTTTCTTAGAAGTAGATACCTTAGGGGTTGCGAAGCAACTCAAATCGCTTGATACGGGCAAGTCTTCAGGTCCAGATTGTATACCGATTAGGTTCCTTTCAGATTACGCTGATACTATAGCTCCCTACTTAGCACTCATATACAACCGCTCGCTCACCGATAGATCTGTACCTACAGATTGGAAAATTGCGCAGGTCGCACCAGTGTTCAAGAAGGGTAGTAGGAGTAATCCATTTAACTACAGACCTATATCATTGACGTCGGTTTGCAGTAGGGTTTTGGAGCATATACTGTATTCAAACATTATGAATCACCTCGAAGGGAACGATCTATTGACACGTAATCAGCATGGCTTCAGAAAACATCGCTCTTGTGCAACGCAGCTAGCTCTTTATTCGCACGAAGTAATGGCCGCTATCGACAGGGGATCTCAAGTTGATTCCGTATTTCTAGATTTCCGGAAAGCTTTTGACACCGTTCCTCACAAGCGACTTCTAATCAAGCTGCGGAGCTATGGGATATCGTCTCAGTTGTGCGACTGGATTCGTGATTTCCTGTCAGGAAAGTCGCAGTTCGTAGTAATAGACGGCAAATCATCGAGTAAAACTGAAGTGATATCAGGAGTTCCCCAGGGAAGCGTCCTGGGACCTCTACTGTTCCTGATCTATATAAATGACCTGGGTGACAATCTGAGCAGTTCTCTTAGACTGTTCGCAGATGATGCTGTAATTTACCGTCTAGTAAGGTCATCCGAAGACCAGTATCAGCTGCAAAGCGATTTAGAAAAGATTGCTGTATGGTGTGTCAGGTGGCAGTTGACGCTAAATAACGAAAAGTGTGAGATGATCCACATGAGTTCCAAAAGAAATCCGTTGAAATTCGATTACTCGATAAATAGTACAATTCTCAAGGCTGTCAATTCAACTAAGTACCTGGGTGTTAAAATTACGAACAACTTCAGTTGGAAGGACCACATAGATAATATTGTCGGGAAGGCGAGCCAAAGGTTGCGTTTCATTGGCAGGACACTTAGAAGATGCAACAAGTCCACTAAAGAGACAGCTTACACTACACTCGTTCGTCCTCTGTTAGAATATTGCTGCGCGGTGTGGGATCCTTACCAGGTGGGATAGACGGAGGACATCGAAAGGGTGCAAAAAAGGGCAGCTCGTTTTGTATTATCGCGTTATAGGGGAGAGAGTGTGGCAGATATGATACACGAGTTGGGATGGAAGTCATTACAGCATAGACGTTTTTCGTCACGGCGAGATCTTTTTACGAAATTTCAGTCACCAACTTTCTCTTCCGAATGCGAAAATATTTTGTTGAGCCCAACCTACATTGGTAGGAATGATCATCAAAATAAAATAAGAGAAATCAGAGCTCGAACAGAAAGGTTTAGGTGTTCGTTTTTCCCGCTCGCTGTTCGGGAGTGGAATAGTAGAGAGATAGTATGATTGTGGTTCGATGAACCCTCTGCCAAGCACTTAAATGTGAATTGCAGAGTAGTCATGTAGATGTAGATTATGTGCACTTGAAGTTCTCTAAGGCTGTTCATGGTGCAATAACAAATATTATAGTATGCACTTCAGTTGACAAAAAACGTACAAACCTAAAAATGGAGTAATCAGTGAAGTTGCACAGGCAAATGTAAGTCACAAGGAAGGTAACTGTGAAGAAATTTTTGTTAATAGAAGAAATATTTCAATTCATACATGAAATACAAATATTTTCATGAAAAGATAGGAGCACAGCAATATAAACCACTTAGGAATAAAATCAATAAGACAGTAACGAATATAAAGCAAAATGGCTGCAGGAAAAAGATGGAAAAAGAAATGGTTGTCTGAAAGGCAGATTCATCATATAGCAAAAAGCAAGGTGACAACATTAATGGAGTAAAATGCAGTAGAGAGCATGTAGCACAATGAGGGCCTCTCAAATGACGATATCATAGAAGAAAATATGGATGTCAACTTGGAAAACCAGCAGATACGATATTAGATTAGAGTCTGGCACAGCTTCAGAAGACTCTCAATAACACTAAGTGGAAGGCAAAGGAAACATTCTTTCAGAATTACTAAAATCATTGAGGAAGTGGCAGCTGAAAGACTATTCAAGTTAGTGTGTAAAATTTATGAGATTGGAGACATACTATTAGACTTTCAGAAAAACATCACACACTTAATTCTAATGATAGCAAGGGCAGATAAATAAACGGATAACAGCATAACCAGTTTAACAGCTCACACGTCTAAGTTGATGACAAGAATAAAATACTGAGGAATAGGGAATAAAATAGAGGATCTAAGAGGTAACAAATAGTTTGGCTTCTTAAAAAGTAACAGCAATTGAGAAGAAGTGCAGGCAACACAACTGATATTGGAAAAATCAAGACACCTCCACTTTTTATTCAGGCTAGAAAAAGCACTCAATAAAGTGAAACTGTGCAATATGTGAGAAATGGGTATAAACTGTAGGGAGAGATGGATAATAAACAATATGTATAAGAACCAAGGGGGACTAATGAAAACTGACCAATAACAAAGGCTTTGAATTAGAAGGGAGATAAGACAGGGACACAGTCTTTCACACCTATTATTCATTATTCATCCTATACATCAGAGATTCTGTGACTGAAATAAAAGGAAGATTCAGGAGTGGGAATATAGGTCAGGGTGAAAGGATATATGTGATAAGATTCACAGATGAAACTTCTATCCTCAGTGGAATAAGGACAAACTGCATGACCTGTTGAAAGGAATGAATAGTGTTCTGAGAACAGAAGATGAACTGAGAGGAGACCAAAGAAAGACAAAAGTAATAAGGAGTAGCAGGAATGATAATGGTGATAAATGTAACATCAAGACAGGACATTATGAGATTTTAGAGTTCTGCTACCTAAATAATGCGTGATGGATGAAATATGAGATTATTAAAAACAAGACTAGTACAGCCAATGAGTATTCCTCACTACAACAAATTTAGTACTATGTAACATGGACCTCAAATCGAGATGGAAATTTGTGATAATGTACAGGCATGCTCAAAAGTATCCGAACGACCTGAATTGCACTTCGCCTGATTCACATGCAACCCGCATAACGCAGATGTCTAGCAGGTCCTCTAATCGCTCCTTGGTACAGTCGTTTGACTATTGAAACTGGTTCCAACAAGTCACCACTAGAAAACTTCTGTATCGCAGTACCTCAAGATGTAAAGTAATACTACGATACTACAAATATCAGGGAACACCTTATCACAGATAAGACTGACCTTAAGACTTGTAAGCTCACATTTATAACAATAAATGACATACCTGAAATGTTACCACTCTCATTATTACATCAGATAGGTAATGCACGTATTAAGTCGTCGTGTTCATGATTTCCTCTTCAGAGTAACATACTGTTCTTATTATTTAACAGAAAATGACATTAAAAATTTAACTTACTAACGAGCAGCTAGTTGGGAATATGTATGAACTTCAAATGACACGACGGACCGTCTCGTTCTGCATATGGATTCAAACCCAGGTCATCAGACTAAGCAAAGATTTCGTGACTGACGGAAACTAACAGTCATTCCTGGCTAGGCGTACAGAGAGTGATATACCTCAATTTTAGACAGTATAAGTTAGCAAATATCAACTTTAAATTACACAATGTAAACATTTTTAATGGACGCGAATTCCTAACCAACATCTGTTGTCCATGTTAACCAACTAGAAGGGATGTTAACTATTGATTCTTCACAAATAACTTACTTGAAATGCTGTGAGTTAAAGCTTTGTGTTCGAGAGGGATTCGAACCCAGAACCTAATCGGATTGATATCGAAGCACAATCAACTGTCACATATCGGATTTTCTCGACAGTAGGTAGATGTTTTAAGTGAAATGACGGGACGAAACATTACTTTTTTCCTTTCCTGAACTCGAACCTGGCACCTATCGCTGTCATATTCTAGAGAAAACGAACGTTAAATATGGGATTGTTACACCAGCAGCGACATGTGAGAATGTTTGAATTAGAAATAATATGACGAAGAGTTCAGTGCTGACTGGGAATCGAACCCCACACATAGCCTTGTTGACTACACACAAAGAGACGTGAACTACCGAATTTTTCTCCACCAGCAGCTCGGCATGATATCCTTGAACTTAGAGTGATCTCACAAATAGTTCTGTGTCTCATTGGTAGTCAAAAACGTCAGATATCGTTAGTGTTGACAACAAATGGAAATACATTAAAAATCAAAATTATTATCCACCAGCAGATAGGTGATCTCATGCTAGACCTTGATAATACATAATGAAAACTTTAGTGCCAGTCGAGGATTCGAACCCATTCCCGTGCAATATATGGAGATGCTGAATAATCTGCAGTTTTGAACAAACAACAAATTGTAGTCAAGCTGTATTGTCATGAAGAGGTCAAATTCCGCGTTAAGGGAGGTTTGAGTTGCATTCCCAGTTCAGAACCAATTTTATCGACGTGCAGGAAGTGCAAATAAGAGATGGAATAAGTGTCCTGTGATCCTACATAGCGTTTGTATTGTCACTAGAAATAAATAACTATTATAAGAAAGGTTACTAGTGGTAGAGTTTCTACATGTCGCCACTCCTGACTTTATTTTGGTTCAGCCTAATGTCTACTTGGTAGAGAAGGAATGTCATGATTAATATGAATTTCAGACCGCAATGCCATTACATCTTTACTTGGCGTAGCCAGAACAGAATAGAATCTGTCTCTCATTATCAAATATCAGCGGCAGAAGTTAAAATCGAACCCATACTGTATATGAACCTATCATCAATTCAATTCAACAGACCACCGAATCCTCTTTTCTATGACTCATTTCTCTATTATAACGCCGTGGCGCCACTCTGGATGAGAATTCTGACACAGGCACCCTGTAGTGGTTTGCAGCATGTTCAGTACATTGATTTACTTGTTTGACCGAATCGCCATGAATTGCTGCCTCGGCTACCCAGTGCATTCATCCGACTCTATTTTGTAATCACCGAAATAAAATCACGTAATTGCCACCTACACAGAACTGCCAACAGTGTAGGATGCAGAAATTTAAATAGGAAGTGTTCCTTTCCACTTGAGCTACTATATTGCGCTATATGTTTGTTGAAAACGTCAAGCAGTGCAAAAGAAAAGCTGGAACTGTCTGTCTCTCAGAAGTCTAGATCCGGCCATATGCATTATCTCACAGCACTGTGGAATGCGGAAGGTCTGGAGGAATTGTTGTTGGCTTCCGGAGCTCTATTGCTACGTGTCACCTAGTAGTGTAACGGTAAGTGTCGTTCACCACAGATAAGACATCGTGAGGTAGAGTACAGGAACTGCTACACTTTTTAAAACGCAGTGCTGCTGTCTGCTGAAGTTATCAGTCTAATGGAACTTCCCTTCACTTCCACCCCAAATAGCCGCGATATTTTGTTCTTTTCAGGTTTAATAGACGGCCAGGCAGCATATGCATCAGAAAAGTACTTCCTACTTTCGCTGTCGTGTGGTAGTGGCATTTTATTCTTCTTCAAACCTTGTTTGACAGCTTTAACTCAGAACAAATTTTCTACATGCATGTAATCAATAAACTGCATGTGCATTGTCAGACTATTATAGATAACACCTTTGCATACCTCTACAGAGCTGTTCCTAGCACAGCCGAGCATTGGCAACATCGTCACAAACATTTGGCAACACTGTGACAGTGCAATCACTTCCATGTACTGTACTGAATTGACTTACTAAATTCACTTGAATTCCCTTTATGTTTGAATGACTCGTTCTATACAATCCTCAAATAATCTAAGACACTGAGACAGAAAATTTTTAGGTTAAAGAAATGCTATTCTTCGATAAGTGACAACTTTTATTATCTTTCACGATGCATTAATGAGGGTGAGGACACAAGAAGACTGTTGTTGTTGTTGTTGTCTTCAGTCCTGAGACTGGTTTGATGCAGCTCTCCATGCTTCTCTATCCTGTGCAAGCTGCTTCATCTCCCAGTACCTACTGCAACCTACATCCTTCTGAATCTGCTTAGTGTACTCATCTATCGGTCTCCCTCTACGATTTTTACCCTCCACGCTGCCCTCCAATGCTAAATTTGTGATCCCTTGATGCCTCAAAACATGTCCTACCAACCGATCCCTTCTTCTAGTCAAGTTGTGCCACAAACTTCTCTTCTCCCCAATCCTATTCAATACCTCCTCATTAGTTACGTGCTCTATCCACCTTATCTTCAGTATTCTTCTGTAGCACCACATTTCGAAAGCTTCTATTCTCTTCTTGTCCAAACTAGTTATCGTCCATTTTGCACTTCCATACATGGCTACACTCCAAACAAATACTTTCAGAAACGACTTCCTAAAACATAAATCTATATTCGATGTTAACAAATTTCTCTTCTTCAGAAACGCTTTCCTTGCCATTGCCAGTCTACATTTTATATCCTCTCTACTTCGACCATCATCAGTTATTTTACTTCCTAAATAGCAAAACTCCTTTACTACTTTAAGTGTCTCATTTCCTAATCTAACTCCCTCAGCATCACCCGATTTAATTTGACTACATTCCATTATCCTCGTTTTGCTTTTGTTAATGTTCATCTTATATCCTCCTTTCAAGACACTGTCCATTCCGTTCAACTGCTCTTCCAAGTCCTTTGCCGTCTCTGACAGAATTACAATGTCATCGGCGAACCTCAAAGTTTTTACTTCGTCTCCATGAATTTTAATACCTACTCCAAATTTTTCTTTTGTTTCCTTTACTGCTTGCTCAATATACAGATTGAATAACATCGGGGAGAGGCTACAACCCTGTCTCACTCCTTTCCCAACCACTGCTTCCCTTTCATGCCCCTCGACTCTTATGACTGCCATCTGGTTTCTGTACAAATTATAAATAGCCTTTCGCTCCCTGTATTTTACCCCTGCCACCTTTAGAATTTGAAAAAGAGTATTCCAGTCAACATTGTCAAAAGCTTTCTCTAAGTCTACAAATGCTAGAAACGTAGGTTTGCCTTTTCTTAATCTTTCTTCTAAGATAAGTCGTAAGGTCAGTATTGCCTCACGTGTTCCAACATTTCGACGCAATCCAAACTGATCCTCCCCGAGGTCTGCATCTACCAGTTTTTCCATTCGTCTGTAAAGAATTCGCGTTAGTATTTTGCAGCCGTGGCTTATTAAACTGATAGTTCGGTAATTTTCACATCTGTCAGCACCTGCTTTCTTTGGGATTGGAATTATTATATTCTTCTTGAAGTCTGAGGGTATTTCACCTGTCTCATACATCTTGCTCACCAGCTGGTAGAGTTTTGTCAGGACTGGTTGTCCCAAGGCCGTCAGTAGTTCTAATGGAATGTTGTCTACTCCTGGGGCCTTGTTTCGACTCAGGACAAGAAGACTAACGAACTATAATCAAAATACACAGAGACGCCAACTTGTCCGTCATCATCGTGTTAAGTCGAAAGAAATAATTGGGTATTATTGCTTGCATCACCGTCATCCCATTGCCGACTTCTCGTACTGAGATTTTCATATCACCCTGATCACAAGACGCCGAGATATACCATGATGAGAGTGGTGTGCTGGCAGCAGTGTGTCCATAACCCCATGGTACAGGACGTGCCTCGTGTCGCAATGACTCAGTGAGTCGTCAGTTCTATATGTGGTAGGGGCCAGCATGTGCGAGCTTTTTTTCTGATTTATTTTATGGAGCTGCGAATTTCCAGCAAAAATTCTGTAATGAAATCTGAAGAAAACCTTCACACATCAAGTCCTCTTGGTAACTCGACTCAGTAAGTTGTGTTAACGGTCATAGATCTCGGCTTTCTGACTGCCAAGCTGCTCCACAATACAAGCATCTCTGAGGAAATTCGAATCGACCGTCAACAATACGAATTTCAATATCGCTCTTCACGTAAGACTCCTATGCCAGGGTGATAAGTATGAAGGAAATGAACCTCTTGATTACTATAGGGCCTCTATGCTAAATTTCCACAGTAGCAATTAGGAACTCTCTGCAGACATTTCCTAACAGTGGCTCTAGCAACTTACTGTTTCTCTGGGTAGCTTCAAATATGGGCAATTTTGTCGTCTTAAATCCAATTAAATTTTTTAAATATCACTTTTGAAAAGCATTCACTTCTCCATTAATTAATCTGTGAACCTAAAAACAAGCAATTTGCCTGAGTAGCTAAAGAGCAGGTTCTGAAAGGTATTGACACAATGTTTCGCATCCATTTACCATATGGAATCAAAGAAAGAAACCAAACACATTACATTGCATTTTCTCTCTGTTCCTTACTAACACATATGAATCCATGACATAAATAAATGATTTGAAGAATATTCTGTGTTAGGAAAAAGAACAGGGAGTGACACTTTAATTATAAGCACACTGGATCAGAAACAATCAAATTAATTCTGTGCCACATTGATGTATTGCATACTAGTGTAATAAAATGTTGTTGTTGTTGTTATTGTTGTTGTTGTGGTCTTCAGTCCTGAGACTGGTTTGATGCAGCTCTTCATGCTACCCTGTCCTGTGGAAGCTTCTTCATCTCCCTGTACTTAGTGCAACCTACATCCTTCTGAAACTGCTTAATGTATTCATCTCTTGGTCTCCCTCTACGATTTTTAACCTCCACGGTGCCTTCCAATGCTAAATTTGTGATCCCTTGATGCCTCAGAACATGTGCTACTAACCGGTCCCTTCTTTTTGTCAAGTTGTGACACAAACTCGTCCCCAATTCTATTCAATACTTCATCATTAGTTATGTGGTCTACCCATCTAATCTTCAGCATTCTTCTGTAGCACCACATTTTGAAAGCTTCTATTCTCTTCTTGTCCAAACTATTTATCGTCCATGTTTCACTTCCATACATGGCTAGACGCCATACAAATACTTTCAGAAATGACTTCCTGACATTTAAATCTATACTCGATGCTAACAAATTTCTCTTCTTCAGAAACGCTTTCCTTGCCATTGCCAGGCTACATTTTATATCTTCTCTACTTCGACCATCATCAGTTATTTTGCTCCCCAAATAGCAAAACTCCTTTACTACTTTAAGTGTTTCATTTCCTAATATAATTCCCTCAGAATCACCCGACTTAATTAGACTACATTCCATTTTCCCATTTTCCTCGCTTTGCTTTTGTTGATGTTCATCTTATAGCCTCCTTTCAAGACACTGTCCATTCCGTTAAACTGCTCTTCCAAGTCCTTTGCTGTCTCTGACAGAATTACAATGTCATCGGCGAACCTCAAAGTTTTTACTTCTTAAAATACTCATCAAATAAAAAGGGTTTTATGCCACCGTTGCTATCGAGAGTGAAACACAAGGTGTAGACTGATTTTATGGATCACCACTCAACGACATTAAAGCATTTTACAGTGTCGGAGTGAGGAGTGGAGCAGACGTAGGCGGCAGAAGGCGAGGGAGCACAGTGCCTCAGCCCCCGCCAGTAGGCAGCAAAGGGTCCCAGAGAACTGAGACACATGCGGTGTTTAGAGGCAGATCGTCGGCCAACAAATCGCTCGCTAAAATATTGTTGAAGCAAACTGTTATTACCAATGTGACAGAAAGCGAAATGTACTGTAGTTTCACTTGAATTACACTCATAGCGTCGGGACCGACAGGAAAGGTGCGATAAAAATTTTGTCGACGGGTGCTTTCATTTGCCAGAAGTCGTATTAGCTAGTCCCGCGCTTTACCTCAAGACTATGGTCATAGTTAAGGGTGAAGTACGCAGACTGCAGTCAAGATTTCCTCCAGGAAGTGCCTCAGTTACAATGTTGCCAGATGGAGCATACTGCCGGACATAGAATTCTGAGGGGAGCACGACTGTATTGTCCACCTTACGTGAACGACTCGGCGGTCAATTTTTTAGTCTAATACTGTATCTACAACACATATTGCACGCTGAAAACCCAGAAGAATTTAAAAAAGAAAATTAGTTAACTATAGCGTTCGAAGTATTGATAGTATTGTATACGTGTGTGTAAACGCCTTCCAATGCCCACTCAAGGAAGACAAGGATAGACAGTCTAGCTTTAATGTAATAAATACGCCTCTGTTGGTGGATAAACTCATACTCAGGTCACTAATCATTTTGAATATTTAGCAGTACTGTACACATTGGCGTTAAAATCGTTTTCAACCAATGATTCCCACAGCTACAGGAACACTACTTGTGATATCTCCTAGACAAAATACTAATGCAGTGCTATCAGACGAAAAGATCAACCTCTCACAAACTGTGCGAAGTTTGTTTTAGAACCTTTGTACATGGATAAAGAGCTTTTCCTATGACATATCTGTGAACGTTGCTGCATAAGGCGATTTAAGAGGAAACTAAATTCCTTCAGCTACAACAATGTTTTAAGAAATCGTGTTAACGGCACTAAATCGTGGTTTGTAAATCGTTTACCAGCCGTACTCTGCCGCATTTCGCTGGTTGGAAGGCAAAAAGCTTACTGACAAATTTCAAAGAAGGAAAAGGGGACGAAAAGTCTCCAACTGGAGGTTATGTTGTTTTATTTAAATGATTACAAAATCGTGTAAAACGAACAGTGAGGTTGTCAGTATAAGCACATTACTGTTTTCAGTACGATGTTGTACTGCCCAGGGCCTATAATGAAAAACGGCCCGTGTAGGTCAGGCATATTGTATACAAATGTAGAAGAGAGAGCATCACTAAATTCTACAATCCGTATGCATTGCATACACATAGAAATTACTGGTACAGTGTACTTGTGGAGCCCAATGAGTGAACTGCCTATTTTCCAGTGAGAAGAGCACTGGCAAACATTATCCGCTACATTAGGTTACTTAAACTGGTGTCACTCTGAGCTAGAATTTATGGTCAGCGACTACGCCAATGAGTCAAATGCGGGTTTTGCAACTGTGTAATACTTTCTTACATTATAGAAGCAATATTAAATTTGAACTAATGTTGCTAAAAGTTAGAACTTGGATAGCTTAGAATGAAAATATTTCTGTTTATTGCAAAGGAAAACTATTGATTTTCTAAAATATTCTCTGTCATACACAACTTGAAACAGGTCACGTCGACCAAATCATATGGCAGAACTGACAGCGACGTATATCGGAAGGCAGTAAGATCCCTTGGCTTTTGGTTTGGCAGTAGTCGACAGCCATTTCTAGGCGCAAGTAAATGAAGAAAGGCAACGTGTTTTGTTATCAAGTAACGTCTTCATCAATTACTTTAATTTTAATGTAATCTACGAGTAGTTGCTGATGTTTGATATTAACATGAAAAGGATTCTGTAGACAGGGAAAGAACCTGTTTTGGGCAACTGCTTCTATAATCACCAAAATGCATTAAATGATCTTCAAGCACATGTGTTTCAGCAGCGGTCTGAAGAAAATGATACTAATAATGACGGTAATAATCGAATTATCTGGTAATTTCACACGTCACAGTGGATTTTCTCGAACTAAGAAATTTGTTAAACTAGTGAAAATTTCAAAATGGCTTCACATCGAAGATATGACGCCTAGAAGAGTCTTTACATCCTGCTGACATGAGAGTAGCATAATCTCCGCGTCAGAATCTTGCTTCTACTTAACTATTTAATAGACTCACATTTTTTCTCCCCGTGACTAATTTTGTAAAGTAAGTACATCATCCGTTACAGTACACTCCTGGGACTGGAAAATGTGGCCACAATGGTCTGGTGGAACGAACTATCACAGGTGCAATGCGTGGGTTCAGGCTTTTACTTTTGAGACACACAAACAGGTTTACTTTACCTCTGGTAACCTCAAGAGAAAGACGTTATAATCCAGAATCCGCATTAAACATCACGTTTATGCATTACCAACGGGGCAGAGCCGGTTTGTGTTGGAAAAATGACATTGGCGGAAGTCATGGTAAACAGAAATACTGTCAAATTCAAATTGTTCTGAGCACTATGCGACTTAACTTCTGAGGTCATCAGTCGCCTAGAACTTAGAACTAATTAAACCCAACTAACCTAAGGACATCACACAGAGCCATGCCTGAGATAGGTTTCAAACCTGCGACCGTAGCGGTCGTTCGGTTCCAGACTGTAGCGCCTAGAAACGCACGGCCACACAGGCCGGCCGAAATACTGTCGCCACTAAACTTACTTAAATTAGAAAATTTTATTTTATTTGATGAACCGATAGCCATTTAAAGCAACAGGGCTCTTATTTTATTTGTACTTGATTGAAGTAGAGGCGCTGAAAAATTTGGTGCTGGACTGTGATTAGAATTCGTATCTCCTCTTTTGAGGATCTGAATCTCTCGAAACAGTATAGATCAATAATTTCGTTCCTTTTTCGAAGACTGCAGTCTTATATAGGTCTCCTCCAAAGATAAGTATGTTGGTCCGAATCCTGATCCAGTACAAAAATATTCATAATTTCATTTTCACGTGCAAACCAGCCTGCTAGTGAAAATTAACGTGCGTTTTTAATGTCTGTTCATGTGTTGTCAACAATCGCAGTAGGCGTCGTTATTGCTGGTCAACCACGCACACATCTTACTGTTGGTGACTAAGCAACTGATACTTAAGCTGTACTCGTGGATGATAAAGAAGGACGGTAGGTGTGCGGTTCGATTGTCGCTCAGGCAGAAAAATTTGTACCCTTATTTAAGATTCAAACACCTAGCAGCTGGTAAGAAAAACCGATACGTAACATTTCATTTTACTTAATTAACAATCCGATTATGAGTTGGGTTCGTATCTCCATCACAGAACTTCTCATCATGCGCTTCCTCTTAAAAAGCATGCACTCTTTGTTACTTCTGAATGGAAATATATCAGACATCTTTCATGGTTAATTAACAGAGACGAAAGAGTCTTGATGCGAGTACCATTTTATTACAAAGACAGTCGTCTTTTATTTTCAAACTTAGATTTGGTTACGGATATTGGCGAAAATTTCAGTAATTCCTGACTCTTCATGGCTAGTCGGCAGTATGATATGATTAAATTAGATTAATTCTGATTAGATTAATACTTGCTGCACAGATCATAAATACGACATTTTGTAATGATGCGGAACGCGTCATTTTAATGAAAGCTTTCTTTACATACCATGATTAAATTACTTTTCAACTATTTTTTACTCTCTCTCCTTTTTTTATATTTATGCCTCTCTCTCTCACTCTCTCTGTCACACACACACACACACACACACACACACACACACACACACACACACACACACACACACACACACATTTTTTTTATTTGTTTGTTGCGCTAGACTATCGGCCTGGCCGGAAAACGACAATAAATGAATCTCCTAGTTTTGAGTTCACTTATGAAAGAAATATAAAAATATCTCTGAGAGTTACTGATTTATGATGCTTAGTTTGCAGTCAGTTCTGAGTGTTATTAGTAACTCTACTCCAGTCCCTAAAACTAGTTACAGAGATTCGAATCAGATGCATTACGTATTTCAGCCCATGGCAGCCGCATCTCAGAGACGTCGGCTATGGTCACTTCCCAGCCCGCTGTAGGAACACATCTGTTCGCCCTCTTCCTGCTGGTACTGTAACAGATTTGGCAACAAGGCAAGGTATGTTTGGCGACTCTGTGATCGAAGAGTTACTTCCAGGTGTGCACGGAATTAAGACTCAAATTTCACTTGATTTTCTTGTCATATCCAATGAATAATCTGAGTTATTATTGCTTGAGGTGTAACAAAAGATTGTAAATTTACGGTTTTCAGTTCACTAAAGTCGCTGCACTGTCCTATCGCAACTTATCTCGTCTTTTAAATAGCGTTTTACAAGTTCTAGACAGTACTGGCCTCATAAGAGGAAGTTGAGACACATACAACTTTGCTGTTGCCTTAATAGAAATCTTGTTTTTTTTTTTTGTATTTTCTTCAATTCTTACAGGGAATAAGCAAATTTTTAGCTCAACAGATTAAAAGATAATCAGCAAGCTTAATTTATACTTATTTAGTCACTGCCATGTAATACACCACACCAGCTAAAATGCAGCCCCACTGTGAATGCCGTTCTCAAAAACGGAGTGAGTTGGTCGACATTTGCAAGGAGCTGGAAATCTCTCTACTACTGTCAAATGAATGGTAGCTGCTGTGAGTTGTCACATTGGAAGAGCTTCCGAAAGTCATGTACCTGTGGTACGAGTACCGAAGGTACCTGAAGTACTATCCGCTCCTGTGGATCCCATGTCCTCTGCAGTAAGTATGGGATCTGTCATTACTCACCCACTTTACTGCCAGAGGCATCTCAGCGGGAGAGCTAGGCCTCCTGTACAGGGTGGACAGGGACCAGGAAGGACTCACAGCGTTTCACCGATCCCCCTAAGCAACAAATTTCAGGTGCTGTCTTTCACTGAAACTGAGCCTGTGGGCCTCGCTTCACCTGTTTTGGGGAATCTGTTTGTCCAATATCAAGAGGAGGCAAACACAAAAGGACAGGGGACTATATGGATTAATTGTTGGCAGTTCAAATGTATGACAAATGCATTACTGAAATGGAAGCAAGGGACATGAAAGGACACCTGGTGCATTCAGTGTGTAGCCTGGTGGCCTCATACAGCATGTTGA